>NC_092095.1:16909782-16954782 GCF_045679555.1 Salvelinus alpinus
GAGAGAGAGAGAGGGAAACAGAGAGAGAGAGGGAAACAGAGAGAGAGAGGGAAACAGAGCGAGAGAGGGAAACCGAGAGAGAGAGAGGGAAACCGAGCGAGAGAGGGAAACCGAGAGAGAGAGGGAAACTGAGAGAGAGAGGGAAACAGAGAGAGAGAGGGAAACCGAGAGAGAGAGGGAAACCGAGAGAGAGAGGGAAACCGAGAGAGAGAGAGGGAAACAGAGAGAGAGAGAGGGAAACAGAGAGAGAGAGGGAAACTGAGCGAGAGAGGGAAACCGAGAGAGAGAGGGAAACCGAGAGAGAGAGGGAAACAGAGAGAGAGAGAGGGAAACAAAGAGGGAGAGGGAAACAGAGAGAGAGAGAGGGAAACAGAGAGAGAGGGGGAAACAGAGATAGAGGGAAACAGAGAGAGAGGGGGTAACAGAGAGAGAGGAATATAGAGAGAGGAGGGAAGAGAGCGAGAGAGAGAGAGAGAGAGAGATAAAAGCGAGGGGAGAGGGACAGAGAAGGGTGAGGGAGAGAGATTTAATGTTATTCAGGGCACGGCTGGAAGTGACAGATGCATCTGCCACCACACACACATACACACAGTCACAGTCTCGTGTCTCTGTGCGAAGAGACCAGCCTTTTGGAGCTTCACATAGATCTCACTGAACCGATAACATACATGCTCTTTCTCTCTCTTTATCTCTCACATTATCTCTGCTGTCCTCTTTTTCTTCTTTATCATCTTCCCCCTCCTCCTGCCAAAAAATATGCAGAGAGAGAAAGAGAGAGAGAGCGACAGAGAGAAACAGAGTGAGACAGAGAGAGAGAAAGAGAGAGATTAATTGAAAAGCTGAACCCCATGCCATGAGCTTTTGTTTTTTACAAAGGTCATCTGACATTCTCTGTGTCTGTTTCTCCTCTTCTTTCCCTCTGCGTTTCCTCTTCTTTCCCTCTGCGTTTCCTCTTCTTTCCCTCTGTGTTTCCTCTTCTTTCCCTCTGCGTTTCCTCTTCTTTCCCTCTGCGTTTCCTCTTCTTTCCCTCTGTGTTTCCTCGTCTTTCCCTCTGTGTTTCCTCTTCTTTCCCTCTGCGTTTCCTCTTCTTTCCCTCTGCGTTTCCTCTTCTTTCCCTCTGTTTCTCCTCTTCTTTCCCTCTGCGTTTCCTCTTCTTTCCCTCTGCGTTTCCTCTTCTTTCCCTCTGTTTCTCCTCTTCTTTCCCTCTGCGTTTCCGCTTCTTTCCCTCTGCGTTTCCTCTTCTTTCCCTCTGTGTTTCCTCTTCTTTCCCTCTGCGTTTCCTCTTCTTTCCCTCTGTGTTTCCTCTTCTTTCCCTCTGTTTCTCCTCTTCTTTCCCTCTGCGTTTCCTCTTCTTTCCCTCTGCGTTTCCTCTTCTTTCCCTCTGTGTTTCCTCTTCTTTCCCTCTGTGTTTCCTCTTCTTTCCCTCTGCGTTTCCTCTTCTTTCCCTCTGCGTTTCCTCTTCTTTCCCTCTGCGTTTCCTCTTCTTTCCCTCTGCGTTTCCTCTTCTTTCCCTCTGCGTCTCCTCTTCTTTCCCTCTGCGTTTCCTCTGCTTTTTCCCAGATAACTACTGGAACGCGGCGTCGTTCACCACGCCCTCCTCCTACCTGCATTTCTCCACCTTCCAGGGACAGACCAGCGCAGACATCTCCTTCTACTTCAAGACCAGCGCTCCCTACGGGGTGTTCCTGGAAAACCTCGGCAACCCTGACTTCATACGCCTCGAACTCAAATGTTAGTTACTGGATCTTTTTCTCTCTTTTAGCACCGTCTTTTGTTCTGTGGCTTCTTCCCATGTTTCTACACTCCTTTCGTTGGCCTCTCTGTGTTTTTTGGAGGATGTTCTCTCTCTCTTTCATCTGTTTTCATTTCAACCCTCCTCTCTTCCTGCACTGTATAAAACATCTGAAGTTTCTGTTCAGACTGTGAAACTTTTCTGAGACAGTTTCCCCTTAGTTCTCTATGTGGCTCTTAAGCGATGATTGACATGTCATATGCTTTATGTGCCTATGCTCTAATGACTCAAATTAAATGTCTAAATGGCCATTCAATCGGATTCAGATTGAGAATGTTAAATTCCTGGGGATCAAATTTAACCACAGTTCTTTTACGACGAGACGGCTATTTAACCAGAGTGGCTGTCAATTTGATGATGGATGACAAATTACATTTCAGCAATTTCAAAGAGCTTTAGGTTTAATGGGGGCAACTAACCTCATCCACCCACCATTTTGTGGCACAGTGTTTAGTAGTAATGTATACCAGCTACCTGGTATCACGTTTTAGGGGAGACCCAGATGCAGACAGTGTCGAAGTAACAAAAGTTTATTACTCGAACAGGGGGCAGGCAAAACGAGAGGTCAACGCCAGGCATAGGTCAGTAATCCAGATCAGAGTCCAAAAGGTACAGAACGGCAGGCAGGCTCAGGGTCAGGGCAGGCAGAATGGTCAAAACCGAGAGAACTAGAAAACAGGAACTAGAAACAGACAGGAGCAAGGGGGAAAACACTGGTAGGCTTGACAAACAAAACGAACTGGCAACAGACAAACAGAGAACACAGGTATAGAAACCTGTGTTCCTTATCCCCACTGGGGATAATGGGGAAGATGGGCGACACCTGGAGTGGGGAGGAGACCAGTACAAAGACGAAAAAGATCAGGGTGTGACACCTGGGGGGAAGCACGTCAGACATCTTGGCTTACTAATACTGTATAACACCTACTTAGGACATACACTTTACACACCTCCACCACCAGCTGGCATGTCTTTCTCTGTCTCTCCATTTCTCTCTGAAAAGATGTTGTTGAATATTCATGTGTGATTCCGAGTTGTGAATGAGCATTAATTTTGTCGGAGTAGAAATCATTTATTTCTGCCTCTCATCTTTCAGCCGTTCTGCCTCTCATCTTTCAGCCATTCTGCCTCTCATCTTTCAAAGCACTCTCTCAAGGGTGAGGTGTGTGTGTCCCTGTCCTTTTTTCTTTTGTTAAGAGGAGAGATGTTGCGGGGGATGGGATAGAGGGAGAGATGGAGACAGAAAAGGAGAGATGTTGCGGGGGATGGGATAGAGGGAGAGATGGAGACAGAGAAGAGGGAGATTTGTTGGAGTTTGTCCAAGTCGTGCTCAGGCCCACAATAGATTAGTTAGTCTGTTTTCACACTGGGGCTCCGTGTTTGACTGTGTTTCACTCAGCTAACAGAGGCTAAACTGACTCTCTGTTGTTTCTGGAGGGAGAGAAGAGGGAGATTAGTTAGTCTGTTTTCAGACTCTGTGTTTGACTGTGTTTCACTCAGCTAACTGACTCTCTGTTGTTTCTGGAGGGAGAGAAGAAGGAGATGAGTTATAACAGTGGTGATCAGTGTGTGATTGAGAGGGGAGAAAGGAGAGTAACTCACACACATCCTTTAGGTAGTAACATCTGGACTGAACAGGTGGCTAGTGGCATGTTTATATACACACACACAAACACACACACACACCTCTACACACACACACACTCACACACACACACTCACACAAACACACACAAACACACACACACACACACACACACACACAGTCACACACCTCTACCAACACACACACACACGCCTCTACACACACACACACACTCACACACACACACACGCATACACACACGATGAAAGAGAGAATGTGTGTGTGTGTGTGTGTGTGTGTGTGTGTGTGTGTGTGTGTGTGTGTGTGTGTGTGTGTGTGTGTGTGTGTGTGTGTGTGTGTGTGTGTGTGTGTGTGTGTGTGTGTGTGTGTGTGTGTGAGTGTGTGTGTGTGTGTGTGTGTGTGTGTGTGTGTGTGTGTGTGTGTGTGTGTGTGTGTGTGTGTGTGTGTGTGTGTGTGTGTGTGTGTGTGTGTGTGTGTGTGTGTGTGTGTGTGAGTAGAGGCGTGTGTGTGTGTGTGTGTGTGTGTGTGTGTGTGTGTGTGTGTGTGTGTGTGTGTGTGTGTGTGTGTGTGTGTGTGTGTGTGTGAGTAGAGGCGTGTGTGTGTGACTGTGTGTGTGTGTGTGTGTGTGTGTGTGTGTGTGTGTGTGTGTGTGTGTGTGTGTGTGTGTGTGTGTGTGTGTGTGTGTGTGTGTGTGTGTGTGTGTGTGTGTGTGTGTGTGTGTGTGTGTGTGTGTGTGTGTGTGTGTGTGTGTGTGTGTGTGTGTGTGTGTGTGTGTGTGTGTGTGTGTGTGTGTGTGTGTGTGTGTGTGTGTGTGTGTGTGTGTGTGTGTGTGTGTGTGTGTGTGTGTGTGTGTGTGTGTGTGTGTGTGTGTGTGTGTGTGTGTGTGTGTGTGTGTGTGTGTATGTGTGTATGTGTGTGTGTAGAGGTGCGTGTGTGTTTATCAATCTTTTGGTGAATTAGCTCCATCAAACACTGAGTGAAATCATCTTCACAGTAAAGCTGAAATCTATAAGAGTTAAATGACTCTACATAAATAATGAGACATTAGATTAGATATCGAACTGTAGAATTTCAGGGTGGACAACTGGAAAACAATGACTTATGAGATGAAAAATGTTGACTATTATAAACCAAAGGTACTTTATGCATTGAAGTAAATAGATTGAATGTGGTTGGTGGTTTGTGGACATGGCGCCGATTAACGTTGTCTTCCTCTTCTCAAGCTCCTACTGTTGTCTCGTTCTCCTTTGATGTGGGGAACGGTCCCGTGGAGTTGGCCGTCCATTCAGCCACGCCCCTCAACGATGACCAATGGCATCGTGTGATGGCGGAGCGGAACGTGAAGGAGGCGGTGCTACAGCTGGATCTGAACTATAGGGAAACTCGTCCCGCCCCTCCACAGGGACACACAAGGCTAGAGCTGTTTAGTCAGCTTTATGTGGGTAAGAGACACACACACACACACACACACACACACATGCACGCTCACACACCAACAGAAAAATAGTACAATACTATACTACGTTTTAATTTCATTCAACAATATTGCCAATATTTTTACTTTACAAAATGTAATAAGTTGGTGATATAGTTTGTGCCAGTATAATGGCAGGTAGCCTAGTAGTTAGAGTGTTGCGCCAGTTACCGAAAGGTTGCTAGATCGAATCCCCGAGCTGACAAGGTAAAAATATGTCGTTCTGCCCCTGAACAAGGCAGTTAACCCACTGTTCCTCATTGTAAATAAGAATTTGTTCTTAACTGACTTGCCTAGTTAAATAAAGGTATAAGAATCCATTAGTAAGAGCCACAGTGTCTTTATGTTTCTAAGTAGGTTCTCTGAAGCTTAGACACGACTGGTGATAATGAAGATAAGCTCTTAAGGTTTCATCAGATATCCCACTGTTTCACACGGCTGATGTTAACAAAGTTCAAGGAATTATGTGAGTAAAACTAACCTAATTCACTTAGTCCTGACTCTTTATCTTTATGACTGTGTTAGCGTATTAACAGTTGCAGAGGATTAAGACTTTTCAACAGCACACAGAGACAATGGATGAGGTCCTCATTATGGCACACAGAATGGCTCTACATGTACATTGTGATATTTTGATTGTTTCGTCCGCTCCCTCTCTTCTCGACACAATGACTGTGAAGGTCATTAGGAGCAGAGGAGAACAGGAGTTAAAGAGCTGAATGGCTGGTCGTTATCTTTTCCTTTCACTCCTCTGTCTCAGCCTGCTGACCTGCCAATACTTTAACACTGACGACAGGGATCAAACTGGATTTAGGGTGGAGAGAAAAACTGCTGAGTTTGAATTAAATTATCTTTCCTTCCTTCGTTCTCTCTCTGACTCTGAAAAGTTATTTTCCTTTGAGACACTTCTCAATTCCAATCAGACATTCCAAAGTCTGATAGTTCTGAATTCCAATAAGACGTTCCAAATTCCATCATCTCATCAGTTTTTGGCGGTTTGGATGGAAGAACATTATCACACTGCAGCTTCCTGAATTGCCAGAGGGGATTAATAAAGTTGTATTGAATTGAATCGAATTAAAGTAAATAGAATCGATCTTTATATGCCACCGTTAACCATACAGCCATACGGGCACATATTGATTTGTGATAGGAAACTTTAATAACAGCTTATAAAGACTGATACAACTCATAGTTTGGCTATCTCATCTGCATGTATAGTAGGTTTCAGGGAACCAACTCGCTGAATAACCCCTCGAGGATCAATCTATCAATCTAATCGACATCAGATCATCAACTAAACCCAATCAGTTCTTCCATCACCTCCATACAGCCATGGGACCTATTAGTTTATGTTGGATCAGAGAGGAGCACCATAAAACACCTGACTGTGTCTCTCTGGCAGATCATCAGCATGTGTCGGAGCAGTGAGAGTATTTGCCTGGTCGGGGGAAATTGAATCAGGCTCAGATGGGATCTACAGTGGGTGTGATTTGCATTCTAAAACTGGTGTTATAAACACAGAGGTACATGGGAGAAAACAGCCCGATATCTCACCTAGGTGGTTCCTACATGATCTGGGTTATTTATGTGTGATATTATTTGGTAATAAGTTATATTTTAAATGTTGATATTATTTTGCATTATTTCATACATTTTCTGCATGTTTTTCATGTTGTTCTTTTTCTCTTTGTTTCTCTTTTTTATTCGTTGCATGCTCTCCTCGTCTCACCGTGTGTGTGAGACTGGCTCGGCCACTGCATGTGTGTGTTATGTGTGTGTGTGTGTGTGTGTGTGTGTGACACGATGTTTGTGATGCAACTCTCACAGGGAAGCCTGCTTCATTGACCTGCAAAGACAGTAGGTAACATTAACGTGTCAATATACTGAACAATAATATAAACGCAACATGTAAAGTGTTGGTCCCATGTTTCATGAGCTGAAATAAAAGATCCCAGAAATGTTCCATACAGACAAAAAGCTTATTTCTCTCGAATTTTGGGCACAAATGTGTTTATATCCCTTTTAGTGAGCATTTCTCCTTTGCCAAGATAATCCATCCACCTGACAGGTGTGGCATATCAAGAAATTGATTTTAAAACGCATGATCATTACACAGGTGCACCTTGTGCTGGGTACAATAAAAAGCCACTCTAAAATGTGCAATATTATCACACAACACAATGCCACAGATGTCTCAAGTTGAGGGAGCGTGCAATTGGCATGCTGACTGCAGGAATGTCCACCAGAGCTGTTGCCAGAGAATTGAATGATCATTTCTCTACCATAAGCCACCTCCAACATCGTTTTAGAGAATCTGGCAGTATGTCCAACCGGCCAGCCCAGACTAGGACCTCCACATCTGACTTCTTCACCTGCAGGATCGTCTGAGACCAGCCACCCGGACAGCTGATGAAACTGAGGAGTATTTATGTCTGTAATAAAGCCCTTTTGTGGGGAAAAACTCATTCTGATTGGCTGGGCCTGGCTCTGCAGTGGGTGGGTCTGGTCCCAAGTCATGTGTAATCCATAGATTAGGGGCCTAATGAATTTATTTCAATTGGGTGATTTCCTTCTATGAACTGTAACTCAGTAAAATATATGAAATTGTTACATGTTGCATGTATATGTTTGTCAGTATAGAAACAGGTGTATAATATACATAGCTACAGTTGATGACTTTCAGTTTATGTCCATGCAGTCTTTTCCATTTCATGCAGGGTAGGTCTTCTGGTCTGTGACCATGCTTGCTAATGTCTCTCCTGGCCTTGGTATGCACTGTGTGGCTCAGAGAGTGAAGGTATTCTACTGGATATTGTGTGTGAGGGTGTGTGTGTGTGGGGGGGGGGGGGGGGGGGGTAAGGAAGTGGGGTTCTCCCCCTAGACAGTGCTGTCCTAATGAATGTATTATGCTAGTTCATTAGTACATCATTACAGAGTCATTTACCTATGGAGGCTGCCAGAGAGAGGCCAGGAGTGCACCACACACACACACACTAACACACACACACACTAACACACACACTAACACACGACTTGAGTGGTGGGCAACTCCAGTCCTGGAGGGCCACAATGTCTGCCTGATGGAGATCTGGCTAAATGGGGGTGTGACATCTCCAGCCAATCAGCCGCACTAATAAATCAATGAAGTGCCAAGGTCAGGTTAAATAGGGCTGGAGCGCCTTCCCTCTGGCCTGTTAAGTCACTGTGACCATCAACAGTCATATATACCCCCAGCTCAACCTCGAGGGAAATTATCTCTATTCCTAGCACAAAATTCATCTTATCTCTCTATGTTCTCTCTCTTCTCTCGCTCACTGTCTCTAGGTGCAGCAGGGGGTCAGAGGGGGTTTCTGGGATGCATTCGCTCCCTCAGGATGAATGGTGTGACCCTTGACCTTGAAGAGAGGGCCAAGGTGACGATTGGTTGATTGATTTCCTTAATTTCATAATCTAAAAATAAATCAAGTTGTTCTCTTTACTAACGCAAATGAAGAGCATCCAAAGGTCAAACTCTCCCTATCTCTCTCTCTCTCTCCCTATCTCTCTCTCTCTCCCTATCTCTCTCTCCATTTCCATCTCTACTCTCTCCTTATCTCTCTCTCTCCCTATCTCTCTCTCTCTCTCTCCCTATCTCTCTCCCTCTCTCTCTCTCCATTTCCATCTCTACTCTCTCCCTATCTCTCTCTCTCCCTATCTCTCTCTCTCTCTCTCCATATCTCTCTCTCTCTCTCTCCCTCTCTCTCTCTCCATTTCCATCTCTCTCTCCATCTCTCCTCCATCTCTCTCTCCCTATCTCTCTCTCCATATCTCTCTCCATTTCCGTCTCTCTCTCCATCTCTGTCTCTCCATTTCCATCTCTCTCTCTCCCTATCTCTCTTTCCATCTCTCTCTCTCCATCCCTCTTTCTCCATCTCTCTCTCCATTTCCATTTCCATCTCTCTCTCCATCTCTCTCTCTCTCTCCATCTCTCTCTCTCCATCTCTCTCTCTCCATCTCTCTCTCCATCTCTCTCTCCATTTCCATCTCTCTCTCTCCATTTCCATCTCTCTCTCCATCTCTCTCCATGTCCTCCATCTCTCTCCATCTCTATCCATCTCTCTCTCCATCTCTCTCTCCCCATCCCTCTCTCTCCATCTCTCTCTCTCCATCTCTCACCATCTCCATCCCTCTCTCTCCATCTCTCTCTCTCTCTCCATCTCTTTCGCTCTCCATCTCTATCCCTTTCTCTCTCTCTAGGTAACTCCAGGTGTAAAGCCAGGCTGTCAGGGTCATTGTACCAGTTATGGGATGTACTGCAGGAATGGAGGAAAGTGTGTGGAGAAATATAATGGTTACTCCTGTGACTGCACTGCCACGGCATATGACGGACCCTTCTGCACCAAAGGTGAGAGCTAATCGCTGAACCCTGAAATGACTGCTAGGCTGTTGGACGGTGTAACCAGCAGCCTTTGTTTACGGAGGAACGGGCAATATTTACTCAGAAGTAAGAGTGAGTTTCTGTCAGTCGCAGTGAGACTTCATAGCAAGAAAGTTGACACATGAATTAATTTGTTTCCTAAACTTAAGCTTGTTTTCCTGTGTTTTACGCCAGTCGGGGGTGACGACACCGGGAGTATGTGTCAGATGACAGCATGTGGGAATAGAAAACATAAAACAGGAATATGCAAAGTAGCTGACATGAAAGGACCTCCCCAGTGTTCTGTGTGTGTGTGTAAACTGAAAATGAGGTCTTGAATGTAATGGAAACTAGTGTGTGTTTATTTATCTACACGTGAGTGTGTGTTATGCCCTTCAGATACTCCAGAGGATACTGCTCCCTCTGTTCTCCTGTCTGTGTCATATGAGCGCAGTCATAATATGAATAAGAATATTATTATCAGTCATAATTGCGAAGCGTATTTCCATTATATCCCTATTTACACCTGGTTCCCGAGGTAGAATATTATTATCAGGACTGTTTCATTCTGCTGCTACTGTACTGCCATTCCCTGGGGTCACAGACAGACAACTAGGACTCTGTAATGAACAACACACACACACACCACTTACAACAGAGAGTGATGTTCTATTCTTATCAGCATCTCTGCTGCCTCTAGTTACAGACATAGCAACCTCTTCCTCGATGTCAGTAAGACCAAGGAGCTGATCGTGGACTATAGGAGGAAACAGGAAGAGATCTTCAAGTTCCTTGGCGTCCACATTACTGAGGACGTAACATGGTCCACACACACCCGCACAGTCGTGAACAGGGCACGGCAGCGCCTCTTCCCCCTCAGGAGGCTGAAAAGATTTGGCATCGGCCCTCGGATCCTCAAAAAGTCCTACAACTGCACGATCGAGAGCATCTTGACTGGCTGCATCACCGCTTGGTATGGAAATGCACCGCCCTTGACCGCAAAGCACTACAGAGGGTGGTGCGGACAGCCCAGTACACTAGGGCCGAGACAGCTTCTACCCCAAGCCATAAGACTGCTAAAAAGCCAGACTGCTAAATAGTAAATGAATGGTACACAAACTATCTGCAACACTATCTGCACTGACCCTACATACACTCACCAGACTTTATATACACACCATATACACTGAATATACAAAACCTGCTCTTTCCATGACATAGACTGACCAGGTGAATCCAGGTGAAAGCTATGATCCCTTATTGATATCACTTGTTGAATCCACTTCAATCAGTGTAGATGAAGGGGAGGAGACAGGTTAAAGAAGGATTTTCACGCTCAACAGTTTCCTGTGTATATCAAGAACGGTCCACCACCCAAAGGACATCCAGCCAACTTGACACAACTGTGGGAAGCATTGGAGTCAACATGGGCCAGCATCCTTGTGGAACGCTTCTGACACCTTGTAGATTCCATGCACCTGCGAATTGAGGCTGTTCTGAGAGCAAAGAGGGTGCAACTCAATATTAGGAAGGTGTTCTTAATGTTTTGTAGACTCTCACACAAAACACACACACATTCACATACACTACATACAGTACGCACACACACACACACAACATACACACGCATACCGACACAACACAAACACACATACACACACATTACACACACGCTTTTATACTCATCATATGCTGCTGCTTCTCTGTCCTTTATTTGACTTGTATTGTTATCTGTCCTGATGCCTAGTCACTTTACTCTGCCTTCATGTACATATCTACCTCAAATACCTTGTATATCTCTGCACATTGATCTGGTACTTGTACTCCCTGTATATCAAATTGTATTTGTCACATGCTTTGTAAACAACAGGTGTAGACTTCTTACGGGCCCTTCCCAACAATGCAGTGTGTCAAGTTTTGACCTCCTTCTTGTGCAATTCCCCACTTGAAAAGGACAGTCCCTCCACATGAAGGAGGTGCTGGCACGCCCTGATTGCCTGGAAGATTTGTTCCACCTGGTTCACCACTGATTGAAGGAGGAGGAATTTCACCACTGAGGAGCTCCCAGGCAGTTTGTCAGCACACCTCCCACTCAATCTTCCCACGGGAACCGATGGAAAGATCGTAAATCAGCACCTACATACTGCCGGTCAGCTCCGAGTTTGATCCTCAACTGGTAGCAAGACAACCAGGCGTCGACCATCTCTGTGCAGGACTGTGGTTTGCGTAGCTTCTTTCAGGACTTTGGCCGATGGCCGGTTTAGTGCGGGTTTTGTGACAGGAAGGCAGGAGCTTTGGACCACTTTGACGTTCACGTCTCGAACAATGCCCTTAGCATCTGGATTAACGCTCACCACCCGTCCTAGCTTGAATTGGCCCCTCACTGCATTTTGGTCACACAACCAGACAATATCTCCGACAGCAACGTTGCGATATGAAGTGTGCCATTTACTTCTCAGAAATAAGTTTGGGCCGGCAAGCTGGCTCCAAGACCTCCAGAACTTGTTGACCTGGTTCTGCATCTCTCTGAGTCTCTTGTAAGGGTAGTTCGCAAAGTCAAATGTTCTGATCTCACCGCTTGGAGAGGCTCGGCCCAGGAGAAGTGTGTTGGGTGACACATACTGCACGCTTTCTTCATGGCTCTGCACCCTGGCATCTATTGGGCATTCGTTGGCAAAGTTTGCAGCACGTTGTAGTGTTGTCTGAAGCTCGCTGTAGCTAAGACCAGTGTTGTTGCCCAGGCTCTGCAGTGCCTTCTTGAGAATGCGAACAGCGGCTTCAGCAGCCCCATTGCGGTGAGGTGAGTCAGCAGGGTGAATTGTCCACTCCCATTTTGTACCTTTTTGAGCCGACATCTCTTCTATTGAAGTTCTATTCTGAGCATCCAGGAACTGGTACAGCTCTCTTAGGACAGGTTTGGCGCCGATGAAGTTTGTCCCCGGGTCGGACCAGATCTTTCTTGGGTGCCCTCTAATTGCAGTAAAGCGTTGGTAAGCCATCAAGAAGCTCTCTGTCGACATTGTGTTGACCAGGTCTGCATGAATTGCCCTGCTGGCCATACAGCTGAAGACGACACCCCACACTTTCATTGAGACCCGTTTCTTGATGTCATTTTTGACAAGGTACGGTCTGAAGAGGTCGACTGTAGTGAACTCGAACGGAGCTGCAGGTGTGGCTCTTTCAGCAGGTAAGTCAGCCATTACCTGTTCGCACCTTCTTGCTCTTGACTTTTTGCAGAAAAGGCAGTTATCCACTACTTTTTGGGAAATTTTTCTTCCTTGGATGACCCAGGCTTTCCTCCTCATTTTCAGCAGGGTTGCAGCCACACCTTCATGACCCTCATCGTGCGCCTCCCGTGCCAATAAAGTAGAGACCCATGCATTGAAAGGCAGAAGGGGAACTGCAGCGCCATCCTCCCTGAAGCCATGGATTCTCCCACCGCAGACTAGTAACCCAGATTCTGACTCTCTGTACACAACCAAGCGGTCCGTAGTGGTAGTTGGGAACGTCACCCCCTCTTGAGCAGCAAGATAGATGTCTCTTATTGCCTCTTGACGCTCTGTGGCGGTGATAACTCCTTTTGTGGGAATCGCCTCCCACTTTGGGGTCTCGATGGACTTTGTTGCAGATCTAAACTTTTTGGCGGCTCTCCAGATAAAAGCAACAGTCTTGATTAGACACTTTAGGCTACTAAAGCGCCTCTCATCCGCCAAGTTTAGGACAGCTGCACCAGCAGGAAATCGTCCCACAAGACTTGGAAGACTTCTTTTCGCTTGGGCTCTGGTGAGTGCTGCCACAAATGACTTCTTTTGCATATTGTTAATGCTCTCTCGAGCTGTCACAGACACATCTTTTGCCGACATAATTGGCCACTCGCTCTCTGGAAGATATAGAAACTGTGGCCCTTGCTGCCACTCTGAATGGGCATCAAGTTCCTCTGGCCCAGCTCCTCGAGTGATAATGTCGGCTATGTTGAGTGGTCCAGGGATCCACCACCAGTCCTGTAGCCGTGTGCTCTCTTGGATCTCTCCAATTCTATTAGCGAAGAAGGTCTGAAATCCATAGCTTTCTCGCTGGATAGCTCCAAGAACAGTCTGACTGTCTAACAAATGGTACCACCTTTTTATCTGGATCTGGGTATGCTGTTCAAAGTACTTTTTCAGGCGGCTTGCAAAGAATGCACCGCAAAGTTCTGCTTTGACTGCATCCCCCTTCTGGTCTAGTGGTGTCAGCTTTGCTTTTGACTCCACTAGTCGAATTGTTAATTGTTTGTTGCAGTTCCACCGCAGGTAGAGGACAGCACCATAGGAGCTTTCACTGCCATCTGAAAAAGTGACAGCGACTGGTTCAGTTGTTGCCTTTGGTGGAGTAAGAGCTCTTGGGAACATTACTTTGCTTAGCTGGACGTACTCCTCAAAAATTCCAATTGCATCTTTGCGGAGCTCATCCGACAGGGGAAGGTCCCATGTGTCCTTGACCATGCTGCACTTTGGTTTTGCCTCTTGGAATGCCCTTCGGACCAAGATAGCCCCTCTTTGCTTTGATGGCGTTGTCAGGCCAACTGGGTCGTACAAACCAGCAACTTGACTCAGCAGTTCACGTCTTGTCAGCGGGTCTGGTGTCTGTGCTCGTACTTCTTCTAGCAGTAAGTCTTGCCCAAGTCTCATCTTTTTCTTCCGCCTGGAGAAGTTGACCCTCACCATGACATGCAACATGTCTTCATCCACAATGTAGCCAAGACCGAGCGCCTTGTTGTCTTCCTCCTTAAGCTGATTTGGCAGGACAACAATATTTGGTGATGCCTTTTCTTTTTCTCCTTTATTTTGGCCTGAGAAGACCCAAGGCTTCAGTGCAAACCCTCCTGCTTTTAGAATCAGCTCCACATTCTTTGTGATGACTTCGAGTTTTTCACGGCAGTTGTGGGATGTCAAGATGTCATCGACGTAGCTGTGCTCGTGTAATACTTGGCATTCATCTGTGAGGTGGCTGAATTGAGGCAGGTTAGCCGTCTCCCTCATGGCCAGTTGTGCTATGCACCCTGCTGGCTTGTCCCCGATATTCACTCTGGTTATGGCGTATTGTTCCACCTCATCGCCCTCTGAATCCCGCCACAAGAACCGGTGTAGATGGACTTCCCTCTCATCGAGCCACACAGAATTGTACATTTTTCTGACGTCTCCTAGAGCGGCGTAGGAGCCTTGGCGGAACTTGAGGAGGACAGCTCGAATCGGATTTAGAACGTCAGGGCCTTTCATCAGAAGGTCATTGAGACTTTGGCCTTTGTACTTCTGACTGCTGTTCCAGACAAGTCTTACCGGAGTTGTAACAGAGTGGGGGTTGGGTGCGATAAGATGACTAATATACCAGACAGGTCCATTCCAGTTGGTTAGATCCTCTTTGGTCAGCTTTCTTGTCGCACCATAGGCTTTTTTCCACTGCGGTTCTTTGGCGAGCTGTCTCTCTGTTCTGAGAAAGGTTGCCTCCACTGCTTTTATGTTGTTTGGCAATGTAGATGGGTCAATGAGCCATGGATACCTTGCATGCCAGTGTGGACTATCACTGTGGTCATCAGCACCAACATAAGTCAGGCCACCCTTAACAACTTCCAGCTCCCTTTCTTCAGCCAGAGTCATTTCTTTGCCACCAAGTTGACAACTGCCGCAGCGACATCCTCCACATTTTGGGGTGCAGGGGGCGCCAATGCTATCCCATCTCCACCACTCAACAAAATCCCGAGGGGAAATAGCAGAATAAGAAGACTTGATGGTAGGTTTGACGCAGATATGTTCTTCATACATCAATGCTGCTGTTCTCATGGATCTGGCGAAGTGCGCTCTGGACTGGTGTGCTGTAACTGTAGCCTCTTTAAACAGACCAGGGTGTGTCCCTGCAATTGTCTTTCCCAATGGCCCATCCCATAGTACAAGGTCCCCAACGGAGCGTATTTTCTGTGGGACCAGTCGCCCTTCCTTATGGCTTATCAAAAGCTGTATCTGTCTTGGTCTAACAAGTTCATTTTGGGGGACATCTGGAAAGAATTTTTGGAGTCTTTTGGCTGTCACATGTTTGTGAATCTCTGCAATGCTATCCAAACCATAGCAGAGGAGTTGGTGGGATCTGACATTGCCTTGCTCTGTGCGGACCCGGATCTTTAGGAGGTACCGTTTTGTGGTGACTTGAACTTTCATTCCTCCCACACCATGGACAACAAGGGTTATGGCTTCACTTCTAAGGTTCAAACGATCAGCTGCATCATGAGTTATATAGTTTGTATCTGATGCCAGGTCGATCAAAGTCCCAACTTTTTGTCCTGCATTGGCCGTTGTGACCTCTAAGAGCATCATGATGACTGGCCACTCCACTATTCCATTCTCTGCTAGAAGACTGGGTTGGTTGGACACAAGAGAGGTTCTGGCTATAGTGTTGCAAAAGGCATTGCAACACTTCTCTGCAAGTTCAGGTGAGAGACTTTTGATGAACTCTTCTTGGGCTTGGGTATAATGTTCTCTTGTGTCACCTCCCACTTTGCTGTTATTGGACCTCTGGACGACATTCCCTTTGGATGTACCAGCTCTCGGGCAGAGGTAATAGTGGTGTTCTGTAGCACGCTGTTCTATGCAGTCTGGCCTCCTGCACAGAAACTCTGATTTACAATAGTCACCTTCCTTGTGAATCTCCAGGCATCTTTTGCAGGCTCCCAGCTTCCTGACAGCATCTCTTTTCTCTGACAGCTTAAGCGTGCGAAACTTTTGGCAGAAATATAGCCTTTTCTTATGCTTGCAGTCTCCGCAGACCACACATCCTTGAGCCTGGTCGCTTAGTTGGGTGGAGGTTCTGGTTCGAGCTTGCCGAGGTTCAGATTTCGGTTTTGGTTCCTCCTCTCTCAGTTGGTCCAGCTTCTCATAGATGGCTTCTTGACCTTGAAGAAACTTGTGGAGGTAGTCAAATCGCTTGTCTTCTTCAGCTTCATCACCTTTGCCAGCTACATGAAGAAGCCATTCCTTCTTCAGGCCATCAGGAAGTTTACTCTCTATTGTCTTTGTTACAAGAGGGTTCTTTATAGCACCGGTCTTGCCAAGCTCGTTCAGATCGACCAGGGCTTTTTCTACAGATTGGATGAGCTCAACAATCCTCCTGGGCTGGTTACCTTTAACTGCTTGGAGTCTTTGGAGCTCTTCTACTATCTCAAGGGCTATAGTTGTCTTATTTCCTAAGCGGTTCTCCAAGACCCGGAAAACCTCCTCAGCAGTTGTGTAAGTTGTAAGGTGAAGGTCTCGTATGGTCTTCTCATCCACACTGTCGAGAAGTTGGAACTTTTTAACCTCTCTGGATCCAGTAGGTTCTCCCTGCATCTGGAGCGCTTCCCAGTCTTTTTTCCACCGGTGAAACTCTCGGCGGATGCCAGAAAACTTTGGGAGGGCAGCAGGCTTTAATTTAATTGCTGGTGTGGCCACAGAACTGTTTGAAGTAGTACTCAATCTGCTGGTTTCTCCTCTAACGTGTGCCCCTGTAAAGTCTGCTTGTCTTATTGTGAGATTTGGCAGGATAGTTTCAAGGTCTTTGATACGACTCTGGAAATGTTGTTGCTCTGCTGGGGGGGCCCAGCACTTCCAATGTTTATGCACCTCCTTCGCAGCCTTCACAAGTTTCTCTAGTTGTCCGATCATGAAGAGATATGCATCTGGGTTTTTACTTGGGTCCACAGCTCCCACGTTTTCTGCTTGCGACTCTGCTGTTGTAATTGCTTGTGTCAGTTCATATTCCCCGAAATTGGCCCACAATGTCTTTTGTATGAGGTCCTTTAGCTCTTGCAGTTTTTTCTCACACTCATTGGCTGTTTTGACCAAGTCAGACTTCTGCTGCTCGCTCAACTCCTCTGCATCAGAGTTTTCTTCAATACATTGCCCCTCTACATCATCGTTGGCTTCCAGGACTCTGCCAGCTTCTGCAGTGAGCTTCCTAAAATTGTCTCTGAGCTCCTCTTCTGACATCATTGTATGCATTCGTAGCACATTATTGGCCAGACGGGAAAACTGACGCTTCGCTGATGTCCTTGCGGTCTTTAGCTGCTCCACCAGTAATGAATCAGCCATTTCAATCACAGCAGCAGGCGGGAACAGTCTTTACTTGTCTCTCTGGACACGTGTGGTCACTTTTCTGGTCCTTTTCCAGTCTTGAGCCACGGTTTTTCACTGTCAAGTTTTGACCTCCTTCTTGTGCAATTCCCCACTTGAAAAGGACAGTCCCTCCACATGAAGATTTTAACTGGATTTCACTCAATAAACAGCCATGGAATCAGTTGTTTGTCTTTATTTACCATTCTTTGGTTGGCAGTAAACAGGTGAAAACCCGGCTGTCTTTCACAGTTTTGTGGAGGGCTTGGACTTGCACAGTCACCTTGATCACAAAGATGAAGTTTCCTTGGTCTTGTGGTGTTATAAATGCTCCTTTCACTGCGGTCTAAAGACAACAGCAGAGCCAGGTGCTGGCACGCCCTGATTGCCTGGAAGATTTGTTCCACCTGGTTCACCACTGATTGAAGGAGGAGGAATTTCACCACTGAGGAGCTCCCAGGCAGTTTGTCAGCACACAGTGAGAGAAAGATTTTTGAAACAGTAGAGAAATAATAACACAAGGAATAAATACACAAAATGAGTGACGATAACTTGGCTATATACACGGTGTACCACTACTGAGTCGATGTGCAGGGGTACGAGGTAATTTAGGTAGATCTGTACGTATAGCTAGGGATAAAGTAACTAGGCAACAGGGTAGATTATAAACAGCAACAGCAGCGTATGTGTCAAAAGGGGTCAATATAGATACAGTATTCAAGGTTAACTATTTAACTAACTATTTAGCAGTCTTATAGCTTGGTTGTAGAAGGTGTTAAGGGTCCTGTTTGTTCCAGACTTGGCGCACCGGTACAGGTTTGCTGTGCTGTCTGGTCCTTGCGGTCTTGTGAATGTTAACTTGTTTAAAGGTCTTGCTCACATCCGCTACGGAGGGAGTGATCACACAGTCGCCCAGAACAATTAGTTCAGTGCTGCTAGACTCGAAGCAGAAAAGGTATGTAGCTCGTCTGGTAGGCTTGCCTCACTGGGCAGCTCGTGGCTGGGTTTCCCTTTCTAATCTGTGATAGTTTGCAAGCCCTGCCACATCCGACGAGCCGTTGTAGTAGGATTCGATCTTAGTCCTGTATTGACACTTTGTCTGTTTGAAAGTTTGTCGGAGGGCGTGGCAAGATTTCTTATAAGCGTCTGGATTAGTGTCCCGCTCCTTTAAAACAGCAGCATCCATGGCTTCTGGTTTGGATATGTACGTACTGTCACTGTGGAGACGATGTCATCGATGCACTTATTAATGAAGCCGGTGACTGATGTGGTATACTCCTCAATGTCATTGGCTATATAGCTCCATTCTTGTGTATTTTATTTTATTCCTGTTGTGTTACTATTTTAAACTCTGCTTTGTTGGGAAGGGCTTGTAAGCAAGTGTCTCACGGTAAAGTCCCCCCCAGTTGACCTTCTGCGTGTATGTGTTCTCTCCTCTCTCTAAGATGTGGGGGGCTTCTTTGAGGCGGGCACTCTGGTGAGATACAACTTCCTGTCAGAGGCAGCGGCAGCCAATCAGGACGCAAGGTTCCTTGCCCAACCTTTAACTGCACAGGAAGTGAATCTGACAGGAGAAGCAGTAGCGTTTAGCTTCAGTACATCCAACACACCGGCTATACTGCTGTACGTCAGCTCCAAGACACAAGACTACCTGGCACTGGTGCTACGGCAGAATGGTGAGACACTGACACATACAGACACTTATCAACACACACACACAGACACGTGGGCTCTGCCTCTCAGGTATGTTGCAGATGCAGTATGTAAGGTCTCTCGTTGTGTGTGTGTGTGTGTGTGTGTGTGTGTGTGTGTGTGTGTGTGTGTGTGTGTGTGTGTGTGTGTGTGTGTGTGTGTGTGTGTGTGTGTGTGTGTGTGTGTGTGTGTGTGTGTGTGTGTGTACGTGTGTGCGTGCGTGCGTGCGTGCGTGCGTGCGTGCGTGCGTGTGTGTGTGTGTGTGTGTGTGTGTGTGTAGGAACTCTCCAGGTGCGGTATAACCTGGGCGGTCTCAAGGAGCCGTTCACCATAGACGTGGACCAGCGTAACCTAGCCAACGGACAGCCACACACTATCAACATGTCCAGAATCAACAGGACTATCACCATACAGGTATGCACACACACACACACACACACCTTCTCTCCGCCGTCCAAGCATAGTCTATGATGACTTCAGACATGTCCATTTCTAACCACAAGAGGGAGACAAAAGCCTCTCTAATTGTCACAGGACTTGAGGGATTGACAATGGCTTGATGCTTCATGGATATGAGTCGGCCCGTTTGTACAAAGATCCACAAGGATGTTGATGATTGACTATGGAAATGGTTCAGTGGTTTGCATCATGATCTTCTCTCTCTCCCATGCTCTCTTCGTCTCCAGTTGGACCACTACCCCCCTGTCAGTTACTCTCTCCCAGAGGCTTCAAACACACACTTCAACCTGGTCAAGACATTATTCCTGGGGAAAGTATTTGGTGAGTACAGGCATCGCATACGTGTATTTGACAGAGGTCTGCTTGGCCCTGGCAGAGAACGTAGGCCTATTCAGAGAGCAGCAACAGGAGCTGTACAGATGTATTGTAGTTGCGCTGTGTGTCCACTAGAGGGAACTAGAAGACTGTTTTTCACCAGGACACAGTCATGGAAGAGGTCTATTGTTGCCAGACAGGGATTTCACACATTTTAGTCTGGTTTGCTTTCTGTAACATGTTCAATAGGTATGTTTTGCTTCAGGTGTAAATATGTTATGTAGAACAGGCATGCTCCTCTGTAGAATAATAGGGATTCATGTCAGCTCTATACAAGACATTTCTATCTGCAACATTCACAATGTTGTGTCCTCCTGAACAAGACTTTAGTGCAGTATAGTATTCCTTACTCCTGGTCACTGCTTTGGTTTCCAATCCTCCTGGTTTACATGACTCCTGGTTGTCCTGCTCTGTTCTGGGCTGGTGGCAGTCAGTGAGGTACAAGGAATGGCTGAGTTCCCTTCCTAGCTAGAACCATTGATCGATGTACAGCAGACTAATACCACAGGGAATAATGCCCCTTTCCTTGTCACACACGCTCACACACACACACACACACACCACCATAACCTCATCTGGAACTGCAGAGCTGCCATTTTAAGACTGAAGGACACAACAGAGGCCCTACTCACCATCTCGCCCAGTTTCTATTTCCAAAACATAATTCATACACAATTATGTATTTCACAATCTGGATTTATTTCCAAATGGATTTTAGGCAACAACAAAAACAACAAAGGTTGAACTGGAAATGATATGCAATATACAGAAGAGTGTGTTCATATGCCAAAGTAGACATGGGTCTCTTTGCAGTTCAGTTCTGACCAACATTCTGGCACACCACTCAGAAACAGCATATTCTTGCTCTCAATACTTGCAGAGGGAACTTTCAAAACCTTTGTCCATGGGAGGTTAGTGATTACAGTTTGATGTACAGTGTGATATGCAAATCCAACAATCATAATATGTAGCAAACTAATCAAGTAATGAGTGTTTGAAATGTTCGTCACAACTTGTTTCAGTGTGTGTAGGTGACAGGGAGATGACCAGTGAGGCTGAGTTTTCACCACTAGAGCTAAGATAGCCCGTACGGATACCAAACAAGCTTCTGGCAGACAGTTGTGGCAAACCTTTGGCCAATTTGCTGCACGTTTGGGTATCCATCTGCCACAAAATATTATTCTTGCCAAAGGTTTGCTGTAGATTCACCACTGCTGGCAAACATTTGCAAACTTCTGGCAACATTTTGTAACACGCTATTTAGTTTGCAGCAAATTTGCCACAAACTTGTAGGAAGTTTACCGCAAAAAAAATCATTTTTGTAAGGGAGTACTTGAATTGCTTAGAATCAAGGGCAATGGTGACATCATTGAGGACCTTCAAGGTTGCAGTGACACATCTATAACCTGAGCGGAAACCAGATTGCATACCAGAGAGAATACTATAGACATCAAGAAAGCCAGGGAGTTGATTATTGACAAGTTTTTCCAACACTTTTGATAAACAAGGCAAAATGGAAATAGACCTATAACAGTTAGGATCAGCTTGATCTCCCCGTTTAAATAAAGGACGAACCGTGGCTGCCTCCCAAGCAATGGGAACCTCCCCTGAGAGGAGAGACAGGTTAAAAAGTTCAGAGATAGGCTTGATGATGATAGGGGCAGCAACCTTAAAGAAGAAAGGGTCTAAGTCAAGTTTAAGGAGCTCCTTTAGCACCTCGGACTCAGTGACCGCATTCAGGGAGAAACTTTGTAGCGGGGCAGGGGAAAAAGAGGGAGGAGCATCGGGGCTAGTCGCATTAGAAGGAGTGGGAGATGAGGAAATGTTGGACGGGCAAGGAGGCATGGCTGAGTTAAATAGGGAAATCCTGACTTCATGAAGTGGTGATTAAAGAGCTCAGCCATGTGCTTCTTGTCAGTAAGAACCACATCATCAACATTAAGGGACACGGGCAGCTGTAAGGAGGAGGAGGGTTTATTCTCCAGGTCTTTAACCGTTTTCCAGAACTTCTTGGGGTTGGACCCACAGAGAGAGAACTGCTGCTTAAAGTAACTAACTTTGACCTTCTGGAAGCTCAGGCCTGAGTGCACTTATTTCTCATTTGCTTCCGGCCTGAGGAGGGAAACATGAAAAGAGGTTGAGATCCGGTAGTTGGTGGGGAATTGTATATGGTAAGTTACCTTATTAACCCTTCAGAAGACCTTGAAGGGTCCCACAAACCTTGAAGGGTCCCACAGCTTCCGGCAGGGTAGGTGGAGCAGGAGTTTCCTTGTGGAGAGCCAGACGCGATCACCAGGATGGACAGTGCGCTGGAGCCTCGCGTTGGAGGCATTCCACACCTCCTCTGCACGTCGGACCACTCGTTCACTGCAGGGGCCTCGGTCTGGCTCGGAATCCGCGGAACCAGGGCCGGCTGAGATCCCAGGACACACTGGAAGGTAGTCAGCCCAGTGGAGGAGTGACGAAATGAGTTCTGGGCGTATTGCGCCGAGGGAAGGAACTGGGCCCACTCCCCTGCCAGTCAGTGACTCCTTAGGAACCTCCCCAGCTCCTGGTTGGTCCACTCCACCGGCCCATTAGACTGAGGCCGGGACCCGGATGTGAGGGTGGCCGTGGCCCCCAGCTTCTCCATAAAGGCTCTCCAGACCCGCGACGTGAATCGGGAACCACATTCAGAAACGATGTCCTCCGGAAGGCCATGGTGCCGGTGGATAGACCAGAGAGAGGGATAAAACATCAGGAATTATGGAGAATCTGTCAACAACGACCATAATAGTTGTAAAACCATCGAAAAGGGAGAGATCAGTTACAAAGTCTATGGACAGATGTGACCAAGGCCGCTTAGGCACGGGAAGGGGAAGTAGTTTCCCTGCTGGAGTGAACTGACCACCATCTCCAGTTCTGCAGGAGCACCTGAAGCTCTAGTGCTGCTTCCTTCTCCACCTTTACAAAGAAAAGACTATTATCATACTCACTATCATTACTATATCAGTAGTCTACATTAATACAGCTCTGGAAAAAATAAGAGTGGTCTGTTAATTTGGAATGGTCTGTTAATTTGAAGTGGTCTGTTAATTTGGAGTGGTCTGTTAATTTGGAGTGGTCTGTTAATTTGGAGTGGTCTCTTAATTTGGAGTGGTCTCTTAATTTTTCCCAGAGCTGTATATTATTGTAGTAACTTGTAGTGCTGGTACCTATGGCGCTAATGATCTTTGTCAATGCCTGTGCTGTGTCACACAGGCTACTGTGTTATGTTCATGGCTGTATTATGGTTACGTTACTGTAGCCTGTTTCGCTGTACAGTATATGTGCACTTTCCCTAGCTTATGTGGCAGGAGTCATGACCGAATGCTGGCAAGTCCATAGTCTAGGTTTACTATGTTTTACTAGTTGAAACATATTGCCTTCAATGTCATATTATGATCGCTATGTTGCACTCATTGCTATGATATAATTCCTCCACGAAGACGTAAGACGTGCAAACTGTTTGGCCGTTGTGTCACTATTACTAGCTAGGCTACTTAGCTAACCATGCTGAGTGTCGTGTGTGTGTTTTAGCTAGTGTTTTTGACTGACTTGGTTCCTTACTGGCGAATATGTTGCTTATTTTGCAGCATTTAGCTGCGTCTGTGGCAAGGGCCTTTCTCTTTTTTATTCTCTCCCTCTCTGCTCCACCTTTCCTTTTCTGACCGTCCATTTCGCCGTGCGTGTAAAATGTTTTTGGTAGAGAAGCAGGTAGACGGTTGCTATGTGCGTCGCGGAGAGACCTGATGTTATTTTTGGCGCGTGCAAAACACTGCACGGGGACACTGCAGCGAGAGAGTGAGAATCATGCCTGATGTGTGGATTCTCCTTCAACTCATTCCTGCTTGCTATATTATCGCTGGTCAAGTTGACTGTTCACCGAAGGCCAAAACGACCCTTAGGCCACCGGGAAATGTCCCGGTGCTCCCGACGGCCAGTCCGCCAGTGCATCAGACCAAAGGACAGATTTCCACCCGTCTAATGTCCATTGATTGTGTTTCTTGGCCCAAGCAAGTTTCTTATTATTATGGGTGTCCTTTAGTAGTGTCCTTTAGTAGTGGTTTCTTTGCAGCAAATCGACCATGTAGGCCTGATTCATTCAGTCAGTTACTTGAACTCTGTGAAGCATTTATTTGGGCTGCAATTTCTGAGGCTGGTAACTCTAATGAACTTATCCTCTGCAGCAGAGGTAACTCTGGATCTTCCTTTCTTGTGGCGGTCCTCATGAGAGCCAGTTTCATAATTGCGCTTGATGGTTTCTGTGACTGCACTTGAAGAAACGTTCAAGTTCTTGAAATGTTGCGGAGTGACTGACCATGTAATGATTGACTGTCGATTCTCTTTGCTTATTTGAGCTGTTCTTGCCATAAATGGACTTGGTACTTTACCAAATAGGGCTACCTTCTGTATACCAACCCTACCTTGTCACAACACAACTGATTGGCTCTAACGCACTGAGGCACACCTATTAATTGAAATGCATTCCTGGTGACTACCTCATGAAGCTGGTTGAGAGAATGCCAAGATTGTGCAAAGCTGTCATCAAGGCAAAGGGTGGCTACTTTGAAGAATCTCAAATATAAAATATATTTTTACTTGTTTAACACTTTTTTGGTTTCTACATGATTCCATATGTGTTATTTCATAGTTTTGATGTGTTCACTATTATTCTACAATGTAGAAAATAGTAAAATAAAGAGAAACCCTTGAATGAGTAGGTGTGTCCAAACTTTTGACTGGTACTGTAGATGCGCTCTGAAGGGCAGGTAGCAGGAGTGGGTTCCCTCTCCAGAGCCTGGCGGATGTCCACATCTACGTCCCAACACACGGTACCAACGATTTGGGAGGACAGATTGATAGGCTGGAGGGCACTCACAAGACCCTCCACCAATGTGGATTCACAGGATGCGGGAAAGCAGGTCCTCAGGCAGGTCCTCCGGTGATTCTCATCCTCAACCAGGAGATGGTGGGGTTATGAAGTTGGAGCCACGGGAGACCGAGGATGACTTTGTGTACGGGTGGTGATGAGGAAGGGCTTTCCAGGTGCATGGGTCCCACAGTGATGTAGTGAGGGTGAGTGGTGCTGTGATGAGTGGTGCTGTGATGTACGTAATTGTACCAGATCCCAATGGTCGCGTATCCAGGGCAGGAGAGGAAAGCAGGTATGAAGTTAAGTTCAGGGAGGATGCGAGGGCCTGGTCGATGAAGTGCCCCTCCTGGCCACAATAGGGACAGATCCCCAGTTGTCTCCGGCGATGCCGCTCTGCCGCGGAGAGGTGTGTGGTCCCTACCTCCATGGGTTCAGGCTCTGCCTCAGGACAGACAAAGGAGAGAGGCGAGGGGCGAGGTGGACACCGGCGCTCCAGAAGAAGATTTTCCAGACGGATGGCCATCGCGATGAGAGCGTCAAAGGATATATTGTCATCCCGACATGCCAACTCCGTCTGGACCTCCTCGCACAGTCCACTGCGGAATAGAATGTGGAGCGCTGGGTCATTCCTTCCACTGGAGGCTGCCACAGCCCGAAAGGTCGTTTAATAATGAGAATAAGCAGATTGCTAAACAACCATTTTGAGGTCTTGCCATATATTTTAAGTCAAAACTGTAACTCGGCCACTCAGGAACATTCACTGTCTTCTTGGTAAGCAACTCCAGTGTAGATTTGGCCTTGTGTTTTAGGTTATTGTCCTGCTGAAAGGTGAATTAATCTTAATCAGCAGACTGAACCAGGTTTTCCTCTAGGATTTTGCCTGTGCTTAGCTACATTCCGTTTATTTTATCCTGAAAAACTCCTCAGTCTTTCACGATTCCAAGCATACCCATAACATGATGCAGCCACTACTATGCTTGAAAATATGGAGAGTGGTACTCAGTAATATGTTGTATTGGATTTGACACAAAAATAACACTTTGTATTCAGAACAAAACATGAATTGCTTTGCCAATTTGTTTGCAGTATCACTTTAGTGCCTTGTTGCAAACAGGATACATGTTTTGGAATATTTTTATTCTGTACATGCGTCCTTAATTTCATTCTGTCAATTAGATTAGTATTGTGGAGTAACTACAATGTTGTTGATCCATCCTCAGTTTTCTCCTATCACAGCCAATTAAACTCTGTAACTGTTTTAAAGCCTGTTAGCGCCAGGCATTTAATTAGAAAGCAGGTACAGCAGGCACAGCCTGTCATGCTAGTTACCGAGCTAATGAACTTGCTAGCTAATTTGCTAACTTATCTAGCCAGCTAAGTGAGGAAACGTGACTATGACATGGCTGTTTGCAATGTGCATAGCAGGTTTGATTTGTTTTCGGTTATTATTATCTACATTAAAACAAGCTGGCAAACTATTCGCCGTAAAAACAACATCAGCTAGCTAGCTAGTCCCACTCACGTTGCGATCTCGGGCCGAATAATAGTCTTCAATGCTAATATTCTCCTTCAATGTGCCGCTCAAGTAAGTTTAGAGCGCCCTCTTTGGGGCAAACAATGAAAAATTAAAAGACTGGCTTTCAGGATCTTATAGCTCAATGGTTGGAAAGATGAGATGGGAAGCAGAAGAGGCGGAGAAAGACAATAAGAGGAGATTCGGAGGAGCAGAGGGTCAGGGTGAAACTAGAGATAGAAAAATATTCAAGATGTGTCATGTTAGTCATCAGAAGGATTTGAAAGTGTGTGTGTATATGCTATAAGCAGTATAATGGAATAATGCTTTTTATTTATTTATTATTATCTCTGTTTATCTGTGTCATTCCTGTAAGGCAGTCATGTCTAAGAGTGTTGAATGGCACATCATCTCCCCACACATAGAGAGAGAGAGAAAGCCATCACCTACAGAGAGATGAACCTAGAGACGAGTCCCCTAAGCAAGCTGGTCCTGGGGCTCTGTTCACAAACACAAACAGACCCCACAGAGCCCCAGGACAGCAACACAATTAGACCTTTCCAAATCATGAGAAAACAAAAAGATAATTACTTGACAGAATTTACAAAAAAAACTGAGCAGAATACCTGACCACTGTGACTGACCCAAACTTAAGGAAAGCTTTGACTATGTACAGACTCAGTGAGCATAGCCTTGCTATTGAGAAAGGCCGCCGTAGGCAGACATGGCTCTCAAGAGAAGACAGGCTATGTGCACACTGCCCACAAAATGAGGTGGAAACTGAGCTGCACTTCCTAACCTCCTGCCCAATGTATGACCATATTAGAGAGACATATTTCCCTCAGATTACACAGATCCACAAAGAATTCGAAAACAAATCCAATTTTGATAAACTCCCATATCTACTGGGTGAAATTCCACAGTGTGCCATCACAGCAGCAAGATTTGTGACCTGTTGCCACAAGAAAAGGGCAACCAGTGAAGAACAAACACCACTGTAAATACAACCCATATTTATGTTTATTTATTTTAACTTGTGTGCTTTAACCATTTGTACATTGTTACAACACTGCATATATATAATATGACATTTGTAATGTCTTTATTGTTTTGAAACTTCTGTATGTGTAATGTTTACTGTTCATTTTTATTGTTTATTTGACTTTTGTATATTACCTACCTCACTTGCTTTGGCAATGTTAACACATGTTTCCCATGCCAATAAAGCCCCTTGAATTGAATTGAATTGAGAGAGAGAGAGAGAGAGAGAGAGAGAGAGAGAGAGAGAGAGAGAGAGAGAGAGAGAGAGAGAGAGAGAGAGAGAGAGAGAGAGAGGTGACATATTATCTCTCCCCACTGAGAACTCTGTGACACAGATAGAGACAGACTATCCATATTTAAAAACACATGTTCAGATGTAGGATCTTAATTTCATCACCCTGTTGCGGGAGAATTTTACTGCAATGCAGGAAATGTTAACCTTGTAGTGCATTTGAGGTTTTAAAAGGCTTCTGTTTGTCATTTTCTCTTATGAAAATGTATCAACCCCTACAAAAATGTCCATTAATTATAATCCACAGAATAATTCACATTTCCTGTTGCTGAAGGATTTTCTTCCTGCTGTAGCAAACTGGCTCAAATTAAGATCCTACGTATGTATAAACTGTGAGTTGATTTAGATAAAAGCACTTTGTAAAGGACAATATTTAATCGAATGACGACAATGTCTGTTTACTGTTTTGTTCCTCCCACAGGTGATTTTTTTACGTGTTCAAACCTTTTATTTCCCTCATAGTGTCTGGTTATCTTTTGTAGACCTCATAGTCTCTGGTTATCTTTTGTAGACCTCATAGTGTCTGGTTATCTTTTGTAGACCTCATAGTGTCTGGTTATCTTTTGTAGACCTCATAGTGTCTGGTTATCATTTGTAGACCTCATAGTGTCTGGTTATCTTTTGTAGACCTCATAGTCTCTGGTTATCTTTTGTAGACCTCATAGTGTCTGGTTATCATTTGTAGACCTCATAGTGTCTGGTTATCTTTTGTAGACCTCATAGTGTCTGGTTATCTTTTGTAGACCTCATAGTGTCTGGTTATCATTTGTAGACCTCATAGTGTCTGGTTATCTTTTGTAAACCTCATAGTCTCTGGTTATCTTTTGTAGACCTCATAGTGTCTGGTTATCTTTTGTAGACCTCATAGTCTCTGGTTATCTTTTGTAGACCTCATAGTGGTTTGTTATCTTTTGTAGACCTCATAGTGTCTGGTTATCATTTGTAGACCTCATATTGTCTGGTTATCTTTTGTAGACCTCATAGTGTCTGGTTATCTTTTGTAGACCTCATAGTGTCTGGTTATCATTTGTAGACCTCATAGTGTCTGGTTATCTTTTGTAGACCTCATAGTCTCTGGTTATCTTTTGTAGACCTCATAGTGTCTGGTTATCTTTTGTAGACCTCATAGTCTCTGGTTATCTTTTGTAGACCTCATAGTGGTTTGTTATCTTTTGTAGACCTCATAGTGTCTGGTTATCTTTTGTAGACCTCATAGTGTCTGGTTATCTTTTGTAGACCTCATAGTGTCTGGTTATCTTTTGTAGACCTCCTAGTCTCTGGTTATCTTTTGTAGACCTCATAGTGTCTGGTTATCTTTTGTAGACCTCATAGTGTCTGGTTATCTTTTGTAGACCTCATAGTGTCTGGTTATCTTTTGTAGACCTCATAGTGTCTGGTTATCTTTTGTAGACCTCATAGTGTCTGGTTATCATTTGTAGACCTCATAGTGTCTGGTTATCTTTTGTAGACCTCATAGTCTCTGGTTATCTTTTGTAGACCTCATAGTGTCTGGTTATCATTTGTAGACCTCATAGTGTCTGGTTATCTTTTGTAGACCTCATAGTGTCTGGTTATCTTTTGTAGACCTCATAGTGTCTGGTTATCTTTTGTAGACCTCATAGTGTCTGGTTATCATTTGTAGACCTCATAGTGTCTGGTTATCTTTTGTAGACCTCATAGTCTCTGGTTATCTTTTGTAGACCTCATAGTGTCTGGTTATCTTTTGTAGACCTCATAGTCTCTGGTTATCTTTTGTAGACCTCATAGTGGTTTGTTATCTTTTGTAGACCTCATAGTGTCTGGTTATCTTTTGTAGACCTCATAGTGTCTGGTTATCTTTTGTAGACCTCATAGTCTCTGGTTATCTTTTGTAGACCTCATAGTGTCTGGTTATCTTTTGTAGACCTCATAGTGTCTGGTTATCTTTTGTAGACCTCATAGTCTCTGGTTATCTTTTGTAGACCTCATAGTGTCTGGTTATCTTTTGTAGACCTCATAGTGTCTGGTTATCCTTTGTAGACCTCATAGTCTCTGGTTATCTTTTGTAGACCTCATAGTGTCTGGTTATCTTTTGTAGACCTCATAGTGTCTGGTTATCTTTTGTAGACCTCATAGTCTCTGGTTATCTTTTGTAGACCTCATAGTGTCTGGTTATCTTTTGTAGACCTCATAGTGTCTGGTTATCTTTTGTAGACCTCATAGTGTCTGGTTATCTTTTGTAGACCACTGACGCATTTTTTCAGATTTTACTTCAAATAGATATATTGTTAATTATATTTTGATGCAGACTGTGCTTAAAACATTTGCTTAAAGGGAATTATTTTGATAATGGATGGTGAGTCTGTAGTCTGTGGTCGGTAGTCTGTCATCTGTAGTCTGTAATCTGTAATCTCTATAAGTGTCCTCTTATACTGTGTGTGTGTGGGGGGGGGGGCTCAGTTGTTAGAGCATGGTGCTTCCAACGCCTGAGTTGTGGGTTCGAGTATGAAAATGTATGCACTCACTACTGTAAATCACTCTGGATAACAGCGTCTGCTAAATTACGTAAATGTGTGTGTGAGGTCATTGCCTTTTGACTGTCTCGTAGCTTTGGCTAGCACACAATGTATTGCTGATCTGCAGTACTCCAGACTCCAGGTTTTCACGTGTAGGATGAAATCCAGTCCCCGGTCTTTCCCCAGGCTCTGTGTGTGAGCGGGGGTGGGATTGCACTGCACTGCACTGAACAGGGAGAGAATGACAGAGACACTGCAGAGAGGGGGAAAGAGAGAGAGAGAGAGATAGGGAGAGAGAGAGAGAGAGAGAGAGAGAGAGAGAGAGAGAGAGAGAGAGAGAGAGAGAGAGAGAGAGAGAGAGAGAGAGAGAGAGAGAGAGAGAGAGAGAGAGAGAGAGAGAGAGAGAGAGAGAGAGAGAGAGAGAGAGAGAGAGAGAGAGAGAGAGAGAGAGAGAGAGAGAGAGAGAGAGAGAGAGAGATAGGGAGAGAGAGATAGGGAGAACGAGCGAGGAACAGGGCTAGCAGAACCACTCGACTGCAGCAGTGATATTGGTAAGAGAGAAATAGAGAAAGAAAACTGGTCTACAGAGACACACTAACCAGAAGGCTAGTCAGACGGTAAGATTACCTTCCTCTACAAGAGAAATAACATTGAAGAGCGTCAATGATGCTTTAATTTCATTGAAATAATGTAATCTTAAACCCTAATTGATTGTATGCTTGGGTTAGCATCCTCTGTTCAGCTCTGTAGTGGTGAGTGTTTTGTGTACCTGGTTAGCATCCTCTGTTCAGCTCTGTAGGTGTGAGTGTTTTGTGTGTCTGGGTTAGTATCCTCTGTTCAGCTCTGTAGTGGTGAGTGTTTTGTGTACCTGGTTAGCATCCTCTGTTCAGCTCTGTAGTGGTGAGTGTTTTGTGTGTCTGGGTTAGCATCCTCTGTTCAGCTCTGTAGTGGTGAGTGTTTTGTGTGTCTGGGTTAGCATCCTCTGTTCAGCTCTGTAGTGGTGAGTGTTTTGTGTGTCTTGGTTAGCACCCTCTGTTCAGCTCTGTAGTGGTGAGTGTTTTGTGTGTCTGGGTTAGTATCCTCTGTTCAGCTCTGTAGTGGTGAGTGTTTTGTGTGTCTGGGTTAGTATCCTCTGTTCAGCTCTGTAGGTGTGAGTGTTTTGTGTGTCTGGGTTAGCATCCTCTGTTCAGCTCTGTAGTGGTGAGTGTTTTGTGTGTCTGGGTTAGCATCCTCTGTTCAGCTCTGTAGTGGTGAGTGTTTTGTGTGTCTGGGTTAGTATCCTCTGTTCAGCTCTGTAGTGGTGAGTGTTTTGTGTGTCTGGGTTAGTATCCTCTGTTCAGCTCTGTAGTGGTGAGTGTTTTGTGTGTCTGGGTTAGCATCCTCTGTTCAGCTCTGTAGTGGTGAGTGTTTTGTGTGTCTGGGTTAGTATCCTCTGTTCAGCTCTGTAGTGGTGAGTGTTTTGTGTGTCTGGGTTAGTATCCTCTGTTCAGCTCTGTAGTGGTGAGTGTTTTGTGTGTCTGGGTTAGCATCCTCTGTTCAGCTCTGTAGTGGTGAGTGTTTTGTGTGTCTGGGTTAGTATCCTCTGTTCAGCTCTGTAGTGGTGAGTGTTTTGTGTGTCTGGGTTAGTATCCTCTGTTCAGCTCTGTAGTGGTGAGTGTTTTGTGTGTCTGGGTTAGCATCCTCTGTTCAGCTCTGTAGTGGTGAGTGTTTTGTGTGTCTGGGTTAGTATCCTCTGTTCAGCTCTGTAGTGGTGAGTGTTTTGTGTACCTGGTTAGCATCCTCTGTTCAGCTCTGTAGTGGTGAGTGTTTTGTGTGTCTGGGTTAGTATCCTCTGTTCAGCTCTGTAGTGGTGAGTGTTTTATGTGTCTGGGTTAGTATCCTCTGTTCAGCTCTGTAGTGGTGAGTGTTTTATGTGTCTGGGTTAGTATCCTCTGTTCAGCTCTGTAGTGGTGAGTGTTTTGTGTACCTGGGTTAGCATCCTCTGTTCAGCTCTGTAGTGGTGAGTGTTTTGTGTGTCTGGGTTAGTATCCTCTGTTCAGCTCTGTAGTGGTGAGTGTTTTGTGTGTCTGGGTTAGTATCCTCTGTTCAGCTCTGTAGTGGTGAGTGTTTTGTGTACCTGGGTTAGCACCCTCTGTTCAGCTCTGTAGTGGTGAGTGTTTTGTGTGTCTGGGTAGTGGTGAGTGTTTTGTGTGTCTGGGTTAGTATCCTCTGTTCAGCTCTGTAGTGGTGAGTGTTTTGTGTGTCTGGGTTAGTATCCTCTGTTCAGCTCTGTAGTGGTGAGTGTTTTGTGTGTCTGGGTTAGTATCCTCTGTTCAGCTCTGTAGTGGTGAGTGTTTTGTGTACCTGGGTTAGCATCCTCTGTTCAGCTCTGTAGTGGTGAGTGTTTTGTGTGTCTGGGTTAGCATCCTCTGTTCAGCTCTGTAGTGGTGAGTGTTTTGTGTACCTGGGTTAGCATCCTCTGTTCAGCTCTGTAGTGGTGAGTGTTTTGTGTACCTGGGTTAGTATCCTCTGTTCAGCTCTGTAGTGGTGAGTGTGTGCGTGTTCCCAGGGGTATGCTGTGCGTGTGTGTGTGTGTGTGTGTGCGTGTGTGTGTGTGTGTGTGTGTGTGTGTGTGTGTGTGTGTGTGTGTGTGTGTGTGTGTGTGTGTGTGTGTGTGTGTGTGTGTGTGTGTGTGTGTGTGTGTGTGTGTGTGTGTGTGTGTGTGTGTGTGTGTGTGTGTACGTGTGCGTGTGTGTGTGGCAGGTAGACTGCAGTAGGAGGGCATTGCAAGGACAGGTGCAGTTACTACCTCCTAGACAGTACATTCATCCATCCATCTCTCTCTCTCTCTCTTTCTCTCTGTTCCTGATCAGTGTATTTTAGTAACATTTCTCTGCTGTCTTTGTTGCTGTTTTGTGTCTATAGTCGGTATATGTATTTTCGTTCCATTATTACCCCTCCTCCTTTTAGTCTCTCTCTCTCTCCGTCTCTGTCTCCGTCTCTGTCTCCCTCCCTCTCTCTCTCTCTCTCTCCCTCTCTCTCTCTCTCCGTCTCCGTCTCTGTCTCCCTCTCTCTCTCTCTCTCTCTCTCCGTCTCTGTCTCTCCATCTCTCTCTCCGTCTCTGTCTCTCCATCTCTCTCTCTCCGTCTCTGTCTCTCCATCTCTCTCACTCTCTCTGTCTCTGTCTCTCCATCTCTCTCTCTCTCTCTCTCTCTCTCTGTCTCTGTCTCTCCATCTCTCTCTCTCCGTCTCTGTCTCTCCATCTCTCTCTCTCTCTCCATCTCTGTCTCTCCATCTTTCTCTCTCTCTCCATCTCTGTCTCTCCATCTCTCTCTCTCTCCGTCTCTGTCTCTCCATCTCTCTCTCTCTCCGTCTCTGTCTCTCCATCTCTCTCTCAATTCAATTCAATTCAATTCAATTGACTTTATTGACATGGCAAGTTATTATTACTTACATTGTCAAAGTATACATATCGAAAAATTTCAATAAAATATATATGTATATATATACACAAAATATATATATATTTATATATAAATAAATGGTGGGACTAACAGCAATAATAATAGTAGTAGTGGACATGGGATTACCATTAATAACAGCTACAACAACAATATTAATCAGAACAACAATACATTAAAGCAACAGTAGTAGACCAGTGTCAACATGACTGAGAAGACACATGACCTGGTACGAAAGACAAAACAAAACTAAGCTAAATGGGAAATATTATCAACATTACTTTGCATTTTTCACTGGCTGTCCCTCAGGCTGTGGCAGGAGGACACATATTTGGCTGCCAAAACTGCACATTTTGGCTTTTCACCCAACAAATATTTGAATTTTTCTTCATCTTTTATAGTTTCAAATTCTTTGTATTGAATTATAATTTTGGGAAAGAAATATGCTCTTAGGTCTGAGTATTTGTCACAGTGTAGTAGGAAATGCACTTCTGTCTCTACCTCTCCCCTGGAGCAGAGTGAGCACAGCCTGTCCTCCCTGGGCAGCCAGGTTTGTCTGTGACGACCGGTCTCTATAGCTAGACTGTGCTCACTGAGTCTGTACCTAGTCAATGTTTTCCTCAGTTTTCTATCAGTCACAGTGGTCAGATAGTCTGCCACCATGTACTGTCTGTTTAGAGCCAAATAGCATTGAAGTTTACTTTGATTTTTTGTGGTGTCTTTCCAATAGGTTATATATTTTTCTTTTTGTTTTGTGATGATTTGGTTGGGCCAGATTTTCTGAGGGCTGTCCCGAGGCTCTATGGGGTTGGTTTGGGTTGGTGAACTGAGCCTCAGAACCAGCTGGCTGAGGGGACTCTTCTCTGGTTTCATCTCTTGACATTGTAGAGCTGTGTGATGGAATGTTTTAGGGTCACTTGTTTTTAGATGGTTGTAAAATTTGATGGCTCTTTTTTCTATTCGAATGAGGAGGGGATATTGGCCCAATTCTGCCCTACATGCGTTATTTGGAGTTTTTCTTTGTACTTGCAATACAGTCTTGCAAAACTCTGCATGCAATACTTCAATTGGATGTTTGTCCCATTTAGTAAATTCATTATTAGAGAGTGGACCCCATACTTCACTGCCATATAGAGCAATTGGTTCTATAACTGATTGAAAAATTTTGAGCCAGATTCTAATTGGAATTTCAATTTTGATGTTCCTTTTAATGGCATAGAATGCTCTTCTTGCTTTGTCTCTCAGCTCATTCACAGCCATGTGAAAGCTACCTGTGTTGCTGATATTTAGTCCTAGATATGTGTAGTTTTTGGTGTGTTCTAATAGAACTGTGTCCAAATAGAATTTATATTTGTCATCCTTATTTCCGGACCTTTTTTGGAATATCATTATATTTGTTTTTTTTAGGTTAACGGTCAGAGCCCAAGTCTGACAGAACCTGTGAAGATGATCTAGGTGTTGCTGTAACCCCTCTTTAGTGGGAGACAGCAGCACCAGGTCATCTGCGTACAGCAGACACTTGATTTCAGTGTTGTGTAGGGTGATACCAGGTGCTGTCGATTCTTCTAATGTTTTTGCCAATTCATTCATGTAGATGTTAAATAATGTTGGACTTATTGGGCAGCCCTGTTTCACTCCCCGCCCCTGAGAGAAGAAGTCTGTTTGCTTGTTGCCAATTTTAACCGCACATTTGTTTTTAGTGTACATTGATTTAATAAAATCATATGTTTTCCCTCCAATACCACTTTCTATTAGTTTATAAAAAAGACCTTCGTGCCAAATTGAATCAAATGCTTTCTTGAAATCTACAAAACACGAGTAGATTTTGCCTTTGTTTTGGTTAACTTGTTTATCAATTAGAGTGTGGAGGGTGTAAATGTGGTCTGTTGTACGATAATTTTTTAGAAATCCAATCTGGCTTCTGCTCAGGACGTTGTGTTCGTCAAGGAAATGATGTAGTCTGCTATTTATAATACTGCAGAGAATTTTCCCCAAGTTGCTGTTAACGCATATTCCTCTGTAATTATTTGGGTCAAATTTGTCTCCATTTTTATAGATTGGTGTGATCAGTCCCTGGTTCCAAATATCGGGGAAAATACCTGCAGTGAGGATAATGTTGAAGAGTTTGAGTATAGCCAATTTGAATTTGTGGTCTGTATATTTGATCATTTCATTTAAAATCCCATCAGCACCACAGGCCTTTTTGGGTTGGAGATTGCATATTTTTTCCAATAATTCTTCTTCTGTAATTGGGGTATCCACAGGATTCTGATAGTCTTTGACTGCTAATTCAAGGATTTGTAATTTTTCTTGTATATCTTTTTGTTCTGGGCTCTTTGTTATATTGCTGTAGAGGTTTGCAAAGTGATTTCTCCACATATCCCCATTTTGGATAGCCAACTCCTCATGATGAGGTTTGTTTAATTTATTCCAATTCTCCCAGAAGTGGTTTGATTCTATGGATTCCTCAATTCCATCCAGCTGATGTCTAATGTGCTGTTCCTTTTTTGTTCTAAGGGTGCGTTTGTATTGCTTCAGTGTTTCCCCATATTGAAGGCGTATATTTTTGTTGTCTGGTTCTCTGTGTTTTTGATTAGATATATTTCTCAATGACTTTCTTAGATTTTTGCAATCATTATCAAACCATTTTTCATTATCTGTTATTTTTGGTTTGCTCTTATGCTTCTTTAGATTAGCCAAGGAGGCTAATTTGTCAAATATAAAGTTTATGTTCCTAACGGCCAAATTTACACCTTCATTGCTGAAGGAGAATGTTAAGGCTAAAAAGTTGTCCAGGAGAGATTGTATTTTTTGGCTACTAATTGCTTTTTGGTAGATGTCTGTACTGTTTGCACTCCATCTATAGGCTTGTTTAGTACCATGTAATTTATTGGGCCATGATGCTTCATGGTTGGGTTCTGCTCTTCTCAGATACACTGTGATTTTACTGTGGTCTGAGAGAGGTGTTAGTGGGCTGACTGTGAAGGCTCTGAGAGACTCTGGGTTTAGGTCGGTGAGGAAGTAGTCTACAGTGCTGCTGCCAAGGGATGAGCTGTAGGTGTACCTACCAAAAGAGTCTCCTCTCAGCCTGCCATTGACTATGTACAGACCCAGTGTTCGACAGAGCCTCAGGAGCTGTAATCCATTTTTGTTTTTCACTTTGTCATAGTTGTTTCTGTGGGGGTATGTGGGGAGGGAAAGGTTATTGCTTCCTGGTAGGTGTTTATCCCCATGACTGTTAATAGTGTCTTGTTCTTCTGCTATTCTAGCATTCAGGTCTCCACAGACCAGTACGTTGCCTTGGGCCTGAAAGTGACTAATCTCTCCCTCTAGAATGGAGAAGCTCTCTTCGTTGAAGTAGGGTGACTCTGAGGGGGGAATGTATGTGGCACAGAGGAAGACGTTTTTATCTGTCAAGATAGCCTCCTTGTTGATTTTTAACCAGATAAAGAATTCTCCTGTTTTGATCAATTCGATTGAATTAATTAGTTCAGATTTATACCATATTAGCATTCCCCCTGAGTCTCTGCCCTGTTTGATTCCTTTTAATTTAGTGGATGGTATGATTATCTCCCTATAACCTAGTGGACAGCCAGTGGAAACATCACCTCTGCACCATGTTTCCTGTAGTACTAAAATATCAACATCATCAATTTCTTTCAGGAAGTCTGGGTTTCTGCTCTTTAGCCCAAAAGCAGAGGACTTCAATCCTTGTATATTCCAACATGCAACGTAAAAAGACTTCATAACTTTTTTTTCTCTTTTCTTTACCTTTCAAAATGAGACAAACACTCACAATCCAAGAAGAACCATTAAAATAGGATTTTTCAATTAAAGTAAACTCTTATTTTGCAAATGTGATTTGTTTATCATTTAAGATAGAATTTGTGTCATGCCACTTGGGTGGATGTAGTGTGAGAATGGTGGAGTTCTTGTGCTCATCTTACCATGACCCTCGGCCCATCACATGTGAGCATAGTAGACTCAGCATTTGTTTAATGTCACTCATTTGGTTGGTGGGGGCTGAGCCAGTTGCTCCTCTCACAGCCTGTGCGTAGCTCTGCCTGCTGGGCTGTGGCTCCTCCAGGTGTGGGTCTGCGGTGGGGAGGAGGGGGGTGGTAGGCCTCATCTGGGTGGCTCTGAAGCTGGGCTGGGGTGGTCTGTGCTGCGCTGGCTGTGGTGGGCATTGAGGTTGGTGGTGCTGTGGTCGTGGCTGGGGGGTCCAGGGTGCTGGTCCGGGATGTTGTCTCGGTGATCTCGGCGGGGTGGAGATTGCTCCGCTGTTCCTGGGTGGAGAGGTCGGGCTGCGGTTTAGAGCGACGTCCTTGAGACTCTTGGCAAGGATGGGGACTGTCTCCCTGTACAGGTGAACATGGTCATAGAGACAGTCCAGATCGAGGGTGGGATGGTGGGCCAGGTGTACATTGGGTCGCAGGGCACAGTCCCGGGATAGGCTGGCATTTATTCTTTGGATTGTGGCAGGGTGGAAGTCCCTCCTCTGTAGAAGGGTTGACACTATGATTCTTGAGTTGGGGAAGATTGCGGAGGCCTTCTCAATCACTCCACGTAGTGAAGTCGCCACCCTCTCCTGCTGAGCACGCAGGTCGTTGCTTCCGGTATGTATGATTATGTGGCTTGGCGACCCGAGATGGTTCTTATCAAGCAGCTCCATGGCACTTTGCGTTGTTGGGCACCACACCTTTCTCGTTTTGTGTCTAGGGAAAAGTTTCTTCTCCTGAACATACTTCCCATTTGAGTCCATTAACAGGACGATGTCTCTCTCTCTCTCCGTCTCTCTGTCTCTCCATCTGTCTCTCTCTCTCTCTGTCTCTCTGTCTCTCCATCTCTCTCTCTCTCTCTCCGTCTCTCTGTCTCTCCATCTCTCTCTCTCCGTCTCTCTTTTCCCTCCCTTTCTTACACTCTAGTTTTGCCACGAGCTATCATTTGTTGCCATGGTAACCCTGTTTGATCCTTTCACCCTTTCTGTTCTCTTGTCGCCCCTCCATTTAAGATCTTCTCTCATCCCCCCTTCTCCCCTCTCACTGTCCCTCTCATCCCCCCTTCTCCCCTCTCACTGTCTATCTCATCCCCCCTTCTCCCCTCTCACTGTCTATCTCATCCCCCCCTTCTCCCCTCTCACTGTCCCTATCACCCCCCTTCTCCCCTCTCACTGTCCCTCTCATCCCCCTTCTCCCCTCTCACTGTCCCTCTCATCCCCCCTTCTCCCCTCTCACTGTCCCTCTCATCCCCCCCTTCTCCCCTCTCACTGTCCCTCTCATCCCCCCTTCTCCCCTCTCACTGTCCCTCTCATCCCCCCTTCTCCCCTCTCACTGTCCCTCTCATCCCCCCCTTCTCCCCTCTCACTGTCCCTCTCATCCCCCCTTCTACCCTCTCACTGTCTATCTCATCCCCCCTTCTCCCCTCTCACTGTCCCTCTCATCCCCCCCTTCTCCCCTCTCACTGTCCCTCTCATCCCCCCTTCTCCCCCCTCACTGTCCCTCTCATCCCCCCTTCTCCCCTCTCACTGTCTATCTCATCCCCCCTTCTCCCCTCTCACTGTCTATCTCATCCCCCCTTCTCCCCTCTCACTGTCTATCTCATCCCCCCTTCTCCCCTCTCACTGTCTATCTTATCCCCCCTTCTCCCTTCTCACTGTCTCTCTCATCCCCTTTCTCTCCACCTCTCCAACTTCTCTCCATCTTTCTCCACCCCTCCTTCTCCTCACCCTCAACCAATCTCCACCTCCCTCCTATTATCCTCCTCTCCCCCCATCATTCCGCTTCTCACCCAATAACTGCTCCTGGCAGCTCTTATATTCTCAGTACCACCCACTAAATGGTTAGTCAGCTCTCATTGGACACCTGTGTGACAGACAGACAAAGAGACCAACCAGCTGGGGAGGTATGATGCATATCATGACTGAGATAGAACAGTAATGTACATTCAGCCATAACAGGATTTACAGGTCGCGCAGAGGGAGCTGTAGACCTAAGCACACTCATGTTTGTGTTGGATTGTCAGAGTACAATTGGCATGGTTCCATATTTTTGTGCATCAGCCATCTCCTGTCTGTCTGTCTGTCTTGTTTGTATGTTATGCCAAGTCAAGCTTGTATGACAGACCAGAGTTCAAGTCTATTAGTGGACCGGTCTATTAGTAGAACGGTCTATAAGTGGACCGGTCTATTAGTAGAACGGTCTATTAGTGGACTGGCCTATTAGTGGAACAGTCTATTATTAAATTCCACTCTGAGAGAGAGAGCGAGAGAGCGAGAGAGAGAGAGAGAGAGACAGGGAGAGAGAGAGAGAGAGAGAGAGAGAGAGAGAGAGAGAAGAGAGAGAGAGAGAGAGAGAGAGAGAGAGAGAGAGAGAGAGAGAGAGAGAGAGAGAGAGAGAGAGAGAGAGAGAGAGAGAGAGAGAGAGAGAGAGAGAGAGAGAGAGAGAGAGAGAGAGAGAGAGAGAGAGAGAGAGAGAGAGAGAGAGAGAGAGAGAGAGAGAGAGAGAGAGAGAGAGAGAGAGAGAGAGAGAGATGGTAATACAAGCAGCCCATGGAGTCCGGTAGCAATGGATGGAGTGGTATCAAACACATGTTTCCAGGTTCCATTCCATGCCCTCCATTCCAGAGCCATTATTATGAGCTGTCCTCCCCTCAGCATCCTCCAATGGTACACACACATACTGTACACACATACTGTACACACATACTGTACACACATACTGTACACACATACTGTACACACATACTGTACACACATACACTCACACATACTGTACACACATACTGTACACACATACTGTACCCACATACTGTACACACATACACTCACAAAATGTTTACAGATATAGACACATTCTTTCTGGCCAGCCAGTATCTCCATAAGCTCCCTCTCCCAAACGAGAGAGAGAGTGTGTGTGTGTGTGTGTGTGTGTGTGTGTGTGTGTGTGTGTGTGTGTGTGTGTGTGTGTGTGTGTGTGTGTGTGTGTGTGTGTGTGTGTGTGTGTGTGTGTGTGTGTGTGTGTGTGTGTGTGTGTGTGTGTGTGTGTGTGTGTGTGTGTGTGTGTGTGTGTGTGTGTGTGTGTGGATATGAGTATGATTCCACTCTCTCTTGGGCTGCTTGTAATAAATGCAGAAGATGCTGCAGACTGTTCTAGTGCCCTCGCCAATTTGTTTATACATATGTTGAAGTGGGTGGGGCTCACGCTGCATCCCTGTCTCACCCCACGGCCCTGTGGAAAGAAATGTGTGTGTTTTTTGCCAATTTTAACCGCACACTTGTTGTTTGTGTACATGGATTTTATAATGTCGTATGTTTTTCCCCCAACACCACTTTCCATCAGTTTGTATAGCAGACTCTCATGCCAAATTGAGTCGGAGGCATTTTTTAAATCAACAAAGCATGAAAAGACTTTGCCTTTTTGGGGGTTTGTTTGTCAATTAGGGTGTGCAGGGGGAATATGTGGTCTGTCGTACGATAATTTGGTAAAAAGCCAATTTGACATTTGCTCAGTACATTGTTTTCACTCTGGAAATGTACGAGTCTGCTGTTTAATGATAATGCAGAGGATTTTCCCCCAGGTTGCTGTTGATGCATATCCCACGGATGTTATTGGGGTCAAATTTGTCTCCACTTTTGTGGATTGGGGTGATCAGTCCTTGGTTCCAAATATTGGAGAAGATACCAGAGCTGAGAATGATGTTAAAGTGTTTCAGTACAGCCAATTGGAATTTGTTGTCTGTATATTTAAAAATTTCATTGAGGATACCATCAACACCACAGGCCTTTTTGGGTTGGAGGGTTTGTATTTTGTCCTGTAATTCATTCAATGTTATTGGCGAATCCAGTGGGTTCTGGTAGTCTTTGGTATTTGATTCTAAGATTTGTATTTGATCATGTATATGTTTTTGCTGTTTGTTCTTTGTTATAGAGCCAAAAAGATTAGAGAAGTGGTTTATCCACACATCTCCGTTTTGGAAAGATGACTCTTCATGTTGTTGTCTGTTTAGTGTTTTCCAATTTTCCCAGAAGTGGTTAGTCTATGGTTCTTCAAATACATTGAGCTGATTTCTGACGTGCTGTTCCTTCTTTTTAAGTAGTGTATTTCTGTATTGTTTTAGTGATTCACCATAGTGAAGGTGTAGGTTTTCTGGGTCTCTGTTTTTGTTTGGAAAGGTTTGTCTCTCTCTCTTTCTCCCTTTCCCTCTCTCTCCTCTATCCTTCTCCATCTCTCCCTGACTCTCTCTCTCTCTCTCTCTCTCTCTCTCTCTCTCTCTCTCTCTCTCTCCTCTTTCTCTCTTTCTCCCCCTCTGCTATATACCTGATACTCAGACTTGAATACTAATAAGATACTGATATAACACAGGCTGGTCCACTAACAGGCTGGTCCACTAACAGGCTGGTCCACTAAAAGGCTGGTCCCAGGTACAGTATTTAGCTCTGCCATATAGGCTTGTGTGTGTGTGTGCATGTGTGTGTAGCTCCTCTGACATGGCTATCAAATTCAGCAGTGGCCTGATATCAGGGCGTTTTCTCCACTCTTGCACTGCATTGTAGGACACATTACCAAAGGCTCTATAATCTGTCAGCACACGCACGCACCTACGCACGCACGCACGCACGCACGCACGCACGCACGCACGCACGCACGCACGCACGCACGCACGCACGCACGCACGCACGCACGCACGCACACACGCACACACACACACACACACACACACACACACACACACACACACACACACACACACACACACACACACACACACACACACACACACACACACACACACACACACTCTCTCTCTCTTGTTTGGGAGAGGGAGCTTATGGAGATACTGGCTGGCCAGAAAGAGTGTGTCAACATTACATGTTTATTACTATTCAATATTCTGTGTGTTTGAGGTTGTTTGTCTGCAATCTGCTGTTTTTCTGCTACATGTTCTCCTCTGAATAACAGAGAGGGGGAGAGACAGGAGAGAGAGGAGAGAGAGGAGAGAGACAGGAGAGAGGGGAGACAGAGGAGAGAGACAGGAGAGAGAGGAGAGAGACAGGAGAGAGACAGGAGAGACAGGAGAGAGAGGGGAGAGACAGGAGAGAGACAGGAGAGAGACAGGAGAGAGACAGGAGAGAGACAGGAGAGAGACAGGAGAGAGACAGGAGACAGAGGAGAGAGACAGGAGAGAGATGAGAGAGACAGGAGAGACAGAAGAGACAGGAGAGACAGAAGAGACAGGAGAGAGACAGGAGAGAGACAGGGGAGAGACAGGAGAGAGGGGAGACAGAGGAGAGAGACAGGAGAGAGAGGAGAGAGACAGGAGAGACAGAAGAGACAGGAGAGACAGAAGAGACAGGAGAGAGACAGGAGAGAGACAGGGGAGAGACAGGAGAGAGGGGAGACAGAGGAGAGAGACAGGAGAGAGAGGAGAGAGACAGGAGAGACAGAAGAGACAGGAGAGACAGAAGAGACAGGAGAGAGACAGGAGAGAGACAGGGGAGAGACAGGAGAGAGGGGAGAGAGAGGAGAGAGACAGGAGAGAGAGGAGAGAGACAGGAGAGACAGAAGAGACAGGATAGACAGAAGAGACAGGAGAGAGACAGGAGAGAGACAGGGGAGAGACAGGAGAGAGGGGAGACAGAGGAGAGAGACAGAGGAGAGAGACAGGAGAGAGAGGAGAGAGACAGAAGAGACAGGAGAGACAGAAGAGACAGGAGAGAGACAGGAGAGAGACAGGAGAGAGACAGGGGAGAGACAGGAGAGAGAGGAGAGAGACAGGAGAGAGAGGAGAGAGACGGGAGAGAGACAGGAGAGAGAGGAGAGAGACAGGAGAGAGACAGGAGAAAGAGGAGAGACAGGAGAGACAGGAGAGAGAAGAGAGAGACAGGAGAGAGACAAGAGAGAGAGGAGAGAGACAGGAGAGACAGGAGAGAGACAGGAGAGAGACAGGAGAGACAGGAGAGACAGGAGAGAGGGGAGAGAGACAGGAGAGAAACAGGAGAGAGGAGAGAGAGACAGGAGAGAGACAGGAGAGAGACAGGAGAGAGACAGGAGAGAGAGGAGAGAGACAGGAGAGAGACAGGAGAGAGAGGGGAGAGACAGGAGAGAGACAGGAGAGAGGAGAGAGAGGGGAGAGAGACAGGAGAGAGACAGGAGAGAGAGGAGAGAGACAGGAGGAGGGAAAGACAATAATGTAACTGTTTATTGCATTTCAAAACACTCAGAGCTCTCTACAGCTTTCTACTATCTGCAGGCCAGTCCAAATCATCCAGAACTATCTACAGCTCTCTATAGACTAGTCCAAAACACTCAGAGCTCTCTACAGCTTTCTACAGCTCTCTATAGACTAGTCCAAAACACTCAGAGCTCTCTACAGCTCTCTATAGACTAGTCCAAAACACTCAGAGCTCTCTACAGCTCTCTATAGACTAGTCCAAAACACTCAGAGCTCTCTACAGCTCTCTACAGCTCTCTACTCTCTGCAGGCCAGTCCATAACAACATAATGTTTTAAATACAATGCATTCGGAAAGTATTCAGACTTTTTTCACATTTTGTTACATTACAGCCTTATTCTAAAATGGATTAAATAATTTTTTCCCCTCATCAACCTACACACAATACCCCATAATGACAAAGCAGAAACGGGTTTTTCGAATTTTTAGCAAATGTATGAAAATAAAAACGGAAATATCACATTTACATAAGTATTCAGACCCTTTACTCAGTACTTTGTTGAAGCACTTTTGGCAGCGATTACAGCCTCGAGTCTTCTTGGGTATGACACTACAAGATTGGCACATCTGTATTTGGGGAGTTTCTCCCATTCTTCTCTGCAGATCCTCTCAAGCTCTGTCAGGTTGGATGGGGAGTGTCCCTCCACAGCTATTTGCTTCACGGTAGGGATGGTGCCAGGTTTCCTCCAGACATGAGGCTTGGCATTTAGGCCAAAGAATTCAATCTTGGTTTCATCAGACCAGAGAATCTTGTTTCTAATGGTCTGAGAGTCCTTTAGGTGCCTTTTGGCAAACTCCAAGCGGGCTGTCATGTGCCTTTAACTGAGGAATGGCTTCCATCTGGCCACTCTACCATAAAGGCTTGATTGGTGGAGTGTTGCAGAGAGGGTTGTCCTTCTGGAAGGTTCTCCCATCGCCACAGAGGAACTCTGGAGCTCTGTCAGAGTGACCATCGGGTTCTTGATCACCTCCCTGATCAAGGCCCTTCTCCCCCGATTGCTCAGTTTGGCCGGGCGGTCAACTCTAGGAAGAGTCTTGGTGGTTCCAAACGTCTTCCATTTAAGAATGATGGAGGCCACTGTGTTCTTGGGGACCTTCAATGCTACAAAAAATATTTGGTACCCTTCCCCAGATCTGTGCCTCGACACAATCCTGTCTCGGAGCTCTACGGACAATTCCTTCGA
>NC_092095.1:16959782-17112282 GCF_045679555.1 Salvelinus alpinus
AAATATGGGTTGTATTTACAATGGTGTTTGTTCTTCACTGGTTGCCCTTTTCTTGTGGCAACAGGTCACAAATCTTGCTGCTGTGATGTCACACTGTAGAATTTCACCCAGTAGATATGGGAGTTTATCAAAATTGGGGTTGTTTTCGAATTCTTTGTGGCTCTGTGTAATCTGAGGGAAATATGTGTCTCTAATATGGTCATACATTTGGCAGGAGGTTAGGAAGTGCAGCTCAGTTTCCACCTCGTGTTGTAGGCAGTGTGCACATAGATTGTTAAATCTTGAGAGCCAGGTCTGCCTACGGCGGCCTTTCTCAATAGCAAGGCTATGCTCACTGAGTCTGTACATAGTCAAAGCTTTCCTTAAGTTTGGGTCAGACAAAGAGGTCAGGTATTCTGCCACTGTGTACTCTCTGTTTAGGGCCAAATAGCATTCTAGTTTGCTCTGTTTATTGTAAATTCGTTCCAATGAGTCTAGTAATTATCTATTTGTTTTCTCATGATTTGGTTGAGTCTAATTGTGTTGCTGTCCTGGGGCTCTGTGGGGTCTGATTGTGTTTGTGAACAGAGCCCAAGGACCAGCTTGCTTAGGGGACTCTTCTCCAGGTTCATCTCTCTGTAGGTGATGACTTTGTCATGGAAGGTTTGGGAATCGTTTCCTTTTAGGTGGTTGTAGAATTTAACGGCTATTTTCTGGATTTAGTTTATTTGCAGGAATCTGCCTAATTTCGCTCTGAATGCATTATTTGTTGTTTTATGTTGTACACTGATGATAGTTTTGCAGAATTCTGCATGCAGCATCTCAATTTGGTGTTTGCCACATTTTCTGAATTCTTGGTTGGTGAGCGGACCCCAGACCTCACAACCATGAAGGGCAATGGGTTCTATAACTATAACAAAAGATTGGAGAAGTGGTTGACCCATACACCTCCATTTTGGATAGATAACTCTTCGAGTTGTTCTTTCGTTAGTGTGTCCCAATTTTCCCGAAAGTGGTTAGAGTCTATGGATTCTTCAATTATATAGAGCTGATTTCTGACGTGCTGTTCCTTCTTTTTTCATAGTGCATTTCTGTATTGTTTTAGTGATTTACCATAGTGAAGGCATAGGCTCAGGTTTTCTGGGTGTCTATGTTTTTGGTTGGATAGGTTTCTCAATTTCTTTCATCAAACTATTTGTCATTGTTGTTAATTTTCTTCAGATTTGAAAGAGAAGGTGAGAGGTCAAATATACTGTTGAGGTTTTCTACTGCCAAGTTTACACCTTCACTATTACAGTGAAACGTTCTGTCCAGGAAGTTGTCTGAAAGGGATTGAATTTGTTGTTGCCGAATAGTTTTTTGGGAGCTTTCCACACTACTTTCCTTCCATCTATAGCGTTTCTTAATATTATTCAGTTCCTTTGGCTTTGATGCCTCATGATTGAGCAAAGCTCTGTTCAAGTAGAGTGTGATTTTGCTGTGATCTGATAGGGGTGTCAGTGGGCTGACTGTGAATGCTCTGAGAGACTCTGGGTTGAGGTTAGTGATAAAGTAGTTGACAATACTACTGCCAAGAGATGACCTATAGGTGTACCTACCGTATGAGTCCCCTTGAAGACTACCATTGACTATGTACATACCCAGCATGCGACACAGCTGCAGGAGTTGTGACCCGTTTTTTTGGTTATGTTGTCATAGTTGTACCAAGGGGGGCAAACGGGGGAGGGAATGCTGTCACCTCCAGGTAGTTGTTTGTCCCCCTGTGTACTGAGGGTGTCAGGTTCTTGTCCAGTTCTGGCATTTAGGTCGCCACAGATTGGTACATGTCCCTGGGCCTGGAAATGATTGATTTTCCCCTCCAGAATGGAGAAGCTGTCTTCATGAATGTATGGGGATTCTAGTGGGGGGATATAGGTAGCACACAGGAGGACAATTTTCTCTGTTGAGATCATTTCCTTTTGAATTTCTAGCCAAATGTAAAATGTTCCAGTTTTGATTAATTTAATAGAGTGAGTTAGGTCTGCTCAATATCAAAATAGAATACCCCCTGAGTCACTTCCCTGTTTCACACCTGGTAGTTTGGTGGATGGTACTACCAGCTCTCTGTAACCTAGAAAGCAACCAGTGGGTCCATCTCCTCTATACCATGTTTCTTATAGAATGACAATGTCTGTATTTCTTATTTATTTGGTGAATTCCTGGTTCCTGCTCTTTAGGCCAAAGGCAGAAAACCTCAGGCCTTGGAAATTCCAACATGAGAGTGAAGGCCTTGCGTTCCATAAAGTGTCCAATGTTGCGTCTCTCTCTCTCTCTCTCTCTCTCTCTCTCTCTCTCTCTCTCTCTCTCTCTCTCTCTCTCTCGCTCGCTCGCTCGCTCTCTCTCTCTCTCTTCGGAGTGCATGCTGGGAGTGAGTCGTCAAGCAGGAGTGATTGTGAGAGCGACTGGATTTCTTTTCACTCTATTGGGTGTTGGTATGTAAATATATATATATTGATTAGTTTAGTTGGTTTAAGGGTATTTTTTCTAAATATTAATAAGAAAGTATAGGGGTGGTGGGATAGTTTGAGGTTGTTTGTTTGTCGCGAGGGCACAACCAGCGGGTGGGGCGGGTTGAAATGGCCACTCGTGGAGGTTTGGAGTATGAAAAACTTAGTCGAAGGAATGGAGTGAAGATTCCAGCCGCGGCTGGCTGTTCAGTAGAAGAATGTAGTCTTGCGGTGGGTGCTATCATTGGGTATGATAGCATCAAATCAGCCTCAAGGATGAATAGCGCTGTAGTGATATTCTTAGATTCTATTGAAAAGGTGAATAAAATAGTCGAGACGGGTGTGGTGTTGCGGGAAACACAGACGCAGGTATTTCCGCTTATGAATCCGGCGAAAAAAGTGATACTTTCTAACGTGCCACCTTTTGTTAGAGATGAAGTGCTGGAGCGAGAGTTAGCGCGTCATGGTCAAATCGTATCTACAATAAAGAAGGTTCTTTTTGGATGCAAATCTCCGTTGCTGAAACATGTCGTGTCTCATAGGAGGCAAGTGCATATGATCTTAAAAAAGGACGTAGATGAACTGAATTTAGCGTTCAGTTTTAAGATTGATGGATTTGATTATGTATTTTACGCTTCGACTGAATCAATGAAATGTTTTGGTTGTGGAAGAGAGGGGCATTTGGTGCGCAGTTGTCCCGAGAATGAGCGCGCTGAGACCGGTAGTAGTTATAGTGCTGGTGCAAATAACGCACCACCGCGAAGGGATGAAAATGCTAAGGGTGCAGGGGAAGGGAGAAGGTGGGCAGATGTGGTTGGAAAAGTAGGAGAAGAAGGCATTGTGGATAAGGTGGAAATTGTGGTAGATCAGAACAAAGAGGGAGGGGAAACAGGTGGTGAGATTGCGACTGCCGTCGCTGAGGTGGTGCTGGAAAATGAAATTGGAGGGCAAGAGGAGATTGAAATAACGGAAAAAGAAGCAGATGTTTTCAAAATACCTAGGAGTAAAAGGAAGAACGTAAGGGGGGGTGAAGGGTCTAGTTCTAAGAGAAAGGTAGAGAGTGATAAATCAGTTGAAGATGAACAAGTGGTAGAGATGGTAGAGTTTTCTTCTGGGGAGGATAGCGAGAGTGAGTCTTCTGACGCGTCACAACAATGTAGCGAGACAAATGAGATAGAAGGGAGATATGGAATTGAGAAGATACGTCAATTTCTGAAGTTGACAAAAGGGAAGAAATATATGCAGGATTACAAAGTAACTGATTTTTTCCCTGAAAGTGAATTGTTTATTGAATCAGCAAAGTTTCTGATGTCAAAAATTACAGGAGGAGGGTTGAAAAGCCCTGAAATTGCTAGACTCAAGAAAGTGGTCACGAGAGTGATAAGTGATGTAAATTCGAAAGAAAATGAAAGAGTTCAGTTGCAGTTTTAACTCTGTAAAGAGATGTGGTGGCTGTATCATCATCTGTATATTTTTTTCATCCATGAGCAGTTTTAAGATTTCTTCTTTAAACGTAAATGGGGCAAGAGATGGTAAAAAAAGAGCCATGGTGTATGAGTTAATTAGGGGAAAGGGAAGTGACATAATTTTTCTACAAGAAACGCATAGTAATTTGGAAAATGAAGTCATGTGGCAAAAGGAGTGGGGTGGGACAGTGGTGTGTAGTCATAAAAACTCAAAAAGTGGGGGGGTGGCTATTTTGTTCTCAAAAGGGTTTTTGCCTTTGTCTTATGAGATTGAGGAGATAGTTGAGGGGAGGTTATTAAAAGTCAGAGCAAGGTATGAAAACATCACTATGTGTCTGATAAATGTATATGCCCCAGTGGTGACAGTTGAGAGGGTATGTTTTTTAGAGACATTATCAAATACCATTGAGAAATGTAATAAAGAGGATTATTTATTTATTGCTGGGGATTTCAACTGCACAGTCAGCGATTTAGATAGAAATCACCAAGAACCTCATATAGCCTCAAGGACTCTTTTAAAACGCCTTATTGTAACACATGAATTGTGTGATATTTGGCGGAGTCAAAATGGAGGAACAAGGCAGTACACCTGGGCGCATGTGAGAGAGAACATCATTTCTATGGCTAGGTTAGATAGGTTTTATTGTTTTGAGCATCAATCTCAGGTTTGTAAATCAAGTGTGATAACCCCAGTGGGATTTTCTGATCATTGTTTAATAACAGAGGTGGTGTTCATTAATGATGTAAAACCCAAAAGTGCATACTGGCATTTTAATACAACTTTATTGAGTGATGCTCATTTCAGGAAATGTTTCAGTTTTTTGTGGGAGAGGTGGAGGTCTCAAAAGGCCAGTTTTATATCACTTCAACAGTGGTGGGATATAGGGAAAATCCAGATTCAACAATTCTGTAATCAATACACGAGGAATGTCACCAAGGATATCACCGGATCAATGAAAGCCTTAGAGGTTGAAATAGTGGAACTCATGACGTTGGTTGAGACCACAGGAGATCGAGGCCATACTCAGGCCCTCAAGAAGAGAAAAGCTGCATTGGCAGACCTGCTGGGTATCAGAGCACAGGGGGCATTGGTGAGAAGTAAGTTTCAGGGAATATCTGAAATGGATGCCTCATCCAAGTTTTTCTTTGGTTTAGAGAAAAAGAATGGACAAAGAAAAATTATTCATTGTCTCAAATCAGCTGTTGGACAAGAGCTCACTAGCCCGAGTGAAATTAGAAAGAGGGCAGTAGAGTTCTATGCTGAGCTCTATAAGTGTGAGTACAAAGAGGATAAAACAGTGACACAACAGTTCTTTGATGGGCTCCCAAAGGTGGCTGCAGAAGCTCAGGTTGAGCTGGAGCAACCGTTGTCTTTGCAGGAGTTATACACTGCATTAAAAGGCATGGAAAATGGAAGGGCACCAGGCATTGATGGGCTTCCCGTTGACTTTTTTAAGTCTTTTTGGGCTATGTTGGGAGAAGATTGGCTAGCAGTAGTTAATGATAGTTTAACCGGAGGGTTACTACCAATAAGCTGCAGAAGGGCTGTCCTCACCCTATTGCCCAAAAAGGGTGACCCTAGGGAGGTGAAGAACTGGAGGCCGGTGGCTTTATTGTGCACTGATTATAAGATATTGTCAAAGGCTTTGTCCAACAGGCTGAGGGAGGTGATGGGGCAAATCATACATACGGACCAGTCCTACTGTGTTCCTGGCAGGCAGATAGGGGATAACATTTCTCTGATTCGTGATTTTTTGGACGTCTCTAAGGCTATTGGGTTGGATGCTGGTCTAATTTCAATTGATCAGGAAAAGGCATTTGACCGAGTTGAACATAAATATTTATGGCACACGCTTGAGGCGTTTGGGTTCAGCTCGGGTTTTATTGCCATGATAAAGGTGATATATGGTGACATTGAAAGTGTATTGAAAGTTAACGGTGGTTTGAGTGCTCCTTTTAAAGTGTGTAGAGGTATTCGGCAGGGATGTTCTTTGTCAGGGATGTTGTATGCCATTGCTATAGAGCCACTACTAAATAGCATTAGAAGTCGCATTGAAGGGGTGTACCTTTCAGAGGATATTCCTCCTATTCGTCTCTCAGCCTATGCTGATGATGTAATTGTGTTAGTGAAAAATCAAGCGGAGGTGGATAGTTTGAGTATAATGGTTGATCGTTTTAGGGGAATATCCTCTGCAAAGGTAAATTGGGAAAAGAGTTGTGCTTTACAGATTGGGAAATGGGCTGGAGGGATCATGGCTTTGCCAGGGGGGCTAGAATGGTGTAAGGGAGGTTTTAAGTATCTTGGAGTGTACCTAGGAGATGAGGGGACTATGGAAAAGAATTGGAGTGGGGTGGTTGAAATGGTGGAAGGGAGGATGAGGAGATGGCGTTGGTTATTATCTCGTATGTCATATAGGGGGCGCACTATTATAGTTAATAATGTGATTGCCTCTGCACTGTGGCATCGGTTGTCTGTTTTAGAACCACCATCTGGCCTTCTGGCTAAGATACAGGCAATTATTGTGGATTTCTTTTGGGATAAATATCATTGGGTTCCACAAAGTGTTTTGTATTTATCAAAAGAGGAGGGGGGACAAGGTCTTGTACATCTTGCTAGTAGAGCTGCTGCTTTCCGGTTTCAGTTTATTCAAAGGTTGCTTTATGGACCGGAAAATGTGGTGTGGAGAGGGGTGGCAGGTCTTGTATTACAGAGGGTTGGAGGATTAGGATTAAAGAAGGCTTTATTTTTGGTTGATAGTAGACAGATTTCTAGGGAGGGAGTACCTCCGTTTTACAGAGGCCTTCTCAGAGTGTGGAGCATAATGAAGGTGTCCAGACGAAATTCAGCGGAGTCAGTGCATTGGCTGTTGGAGGAACCGCTGGTGTATGGGGCAAGACTGGATTGTACAACTGCAGCTGTTCCACATTTCTCCAAGATTCTGGTGAAGGGCAAAATAATCACCTTAAAACAGTTAATGGCCATGGCTGGGCCCGCCTTAATGGATGGAAGACGGGTGGCTGAACATTTGGGGATGAGGTCGGAAAGGATTGTCGGACAAATGTTGGGGAGCTGCAGGAAGGCTCTGTCAGAGGAAGAGTGGGGAATGCTTAATAGCCACGAGAAGAAGGTACAAGATGAAGACGTCGCATTTCCAAGACTAGGGATTACACCAAATATCCCAGAGTCAGAGAGAAAGGGTTTATTGTTGGATTTGAGAGGGTTGGAGGAGGTGGGTTTGGATGAGGTGAATGGGAAGGACTTGTATAGGGGGTGTGTAAAGGTGTTAAATAAAGATAAATTGAAAAATAGAAAAGACACTCCATGGAGGGTAAAATTGGGAATTGATGACAAGGTAAAGCCAGCATGGAGAGCACTGTACAAACCACCGTTACAAAAGGGTACTGGTGATATGCAATGGAGGGTTTTACATGGCATTATTGCAGTTAATGCTTTTGTATCTGTCATTAACTCAGAGGTTAGAGATGGATGTCCTTTTTGTAATATAAGAGAAACCATTTTTCACTGTTTTATGGAGTGTGAGAGGATAAAACCTCTATTGGAAATACTGGAGTCTTTGTTTAGAGCTGTAGGTGAGTTTTTTAATAACAATGTTTTTATTTTGGGGTTTCAATATAGTAAGCAACAGAAAAGAAAATGTCAACTGTTAAATTTTATTTTGGGACAAGCTAAGATGTCAATTTTTTTGAGTAGGAAACATAAGATAGACACGGGATATGAGAAGGATATAAGATGTGTTTTTAAAGGATTAGTGAAAGCAAGAATAAAAGTGGATTTTGAGTTCTTCTCAGCTGTAAAAGATCTCCCATTATTTGAGGAGAAGTGGGCATATGAAGGAGTGCTTTGTTTTGTAGAGGAGGGGAAATTATTTTTTGTTGAGGAAATAAGTTGAATGTATATGTTCTTTTGTTTTTTTATTTTATTTATTTTGAGTAGGAATTACATTTATTGTTTCATTTCTGAAAAGGCAGTGTGTCATTATTTATGTTAATAATTGAGTAGAAAATAAAGGTTTTATAAAAACTAAAAAAAAAACTCTCTCTCTCTCTCTCTCTCTCTCTCTCTCTCTCTCTCTCTCTCTCTCTCTCTCTCTCTCTCTCTCTCTCTCTCTCTCTCTCTCTCTCTCTCTCTCTCTCTCTCTCTCTCTCTCTCTCTCTCTCTCTCTCTCTCTCTCTCTCTCTCTCTCTCTCTCTCTCTCTTTCCGTCCCTCTGTAGCAGGAGGGAAGAATAGTCAATTAAAAACCTGTGTGTGTGTGTGTGGAATCTCATGGTGATGATGTCTTAATGATTTCCCTATAAATCTGCTGATGCAGGTATCTAATAGCTGGTAGGAGAGTGCTGTGGCTCACTCTGCTTTAGTTGGTTTCCTGGAAATATGATTTTTGCTGATTATATATATTTCCTTCCTCTCCTCATTTTTTATGCCTTCAGTTTTTTGCTTTTTTGGACAATTAAGGCTGTGTGCTTCCTTGAAGTGTTGTATTGTATAATAAAATCTTGTTAAAACTCAAACCTCTGTCTGCCCCCTCGTCTCTCTCTCTCTCTCTCTCTCTCTCTCTCTCTCTCTCTCTCTCTCTCTCTCTCTCTCTCTCTCTCTCTCTCTCTCTCTCTCTCTCTCTCTCTCTCTCTCTCTCTCTCTCTCTCTCTCTCTCTCTCTCTCTCTCTCTCTCTCTCTCTCTCTCTCTCTCTCTCTCTCTCTCTCTCTCTCTCTCTCTCTCTCTCTCTCTCTCTCTCTCTCTCTCTCTCTCTCTCTCTCTCTCTCTCTCTCTCTCTCTCTCTAGAAACCGGAGTGATAGACCCAGTGCTTATAGAGCGTTATAACACTCCAGGGTTCGTAGGCTGTCTGTCACGCGTCCAGTTCAACGGAGTCGCACCCCTGAAGACTGCCCTAAGAAACCCTATAGCAGACAGACCAACAGACAGACAGTCTGTGCCAGTGTCCTACCAGGGTAAACTGGTAGAATCTAACTGTGGAGCATCACCTCTCACCATCCCACCAATGTCTGCTGTCACCGATCCTTGGCGCCTGGACTCAGGTACGATACACATACACACACACAGACATTTTTGCAGGAAACTTAGGTACACACACCACACACACATTCTCATATTCGGGATGCTGCAGTCTTCCTTTTGCTCCAGTGAGATGGTTGTCTCTGTCTCTGGTCAATAACATCTATTGATCCAGGAGCCGCAAGCAAAACGCACAGTCAGCTGACAGGGCAGATATGTCAGCCTCTCTATTTCCTCTTCTCTCTGTCCTCTCTTCCTCTTCCTCTTATATCTCTCTCTTCTCTCTGTCCTCTCTTCCTCTTCCTCTTATATCTCTCTCTTCTCTCTGTCCTCTCTTCCTCTTCCTCTTATATCTCTCTCTTCTCTCTGTCCTCTCTTCCTCTTCCTCTTATATCTCTCTCTTCTCTCTGTCCTCCCGTCTCCTTTCTCCAGATTTCTGTCGCCCCTCACAAGTTCTCATCTACCCACTCTCTCTCTGCTATCCACTCTCCCTGTCGCCCCTTCCCCTCTCTCTCTCTCTCTCTCGCTCTCTCTCTCTCTCTCTCTCTCTCTCTCATTAGCTTACTGCCCACCTGTCATAACACGCTCCCTGTCGTCACTCTCTCTCTCATTAGCTTAATGCCTGTCTGTCATAACAATCTCTCATCCACCCACCAACTCTCTTCTCTCCCTCTCTCTCTCTCCACTCGTCTACCTGACAGATCTGTACATCAGGAGGGATTAAAGCCTATTAGTGGGAGACTGGACAGCTTGGCCTGGTGTTCATTCATTGCTCTGTAGTGTGTTTACAGTTGAATGGAAGGCAGTGGTGTGTGTGGGGGGGATTACATTTACATTTCAGTTATTTAGCATACGATCTTATCCACAGCTAGTACATTTACCTTAAGATGGCTAGATGAGTATAGCTGAAAGTAAATATCTGTGTCTCTAGGTGCAGAGTTCCCATTCAACGAGGAGAGAGTGATCCCAGATGGAGTCAACAGGAACTCAGCCATTATAGGAGGTACGTCCAGTAGGGCCCCTATTCAGACTTCTCTTCTCCTAAACTGCCATGTTCCACAGAGACATGACCCTCTGCCAGGTCCAGATGTCATCTTGATCTACTGACATTCAGTTGTCTCCAGATGTCTTTCCCATGGGCCTACATGATGTCAACAAATCAAGTATTTGCTTCAGTAACATTTTGCTCCAACTTTAACATTCTGTCAATATCTATCAAGATACATTCTATCAATATCTATCAATATACATTCTATCAATATCTATCAATATACATTCTATCAATGTCTATCAATATATTTCAATATCCATTTATCAATATACATTCTGTCAATATCTATCAATATCCATTCTATCAATATCTATCAATATATATCAATATCCATTCTATCAATATCCATTTTATCAATATCTTTCAATATCAATTCTATCAATATCTATCAACATACATTCTACCAATATCTATCAATATCCATTCCATCAATATCTATCAATATCCATTCTATCAATATCTATCAATATCCATTCTGTGAATATCTATCAATATCCATTCTATCAATATATATCAATATACATTCTATCAATATCTATCAATATACATTCTATCAATATCCATTCTATCAATATCTATCAATATACATTCTATCAATATCCATTCTATCAATATCTATCAATATCCATTCTATCAATATCTATCAATATACATTCTATCAATATCTATCAATATACATTATATCAATATCTATCAATATACATTCTATCAATATCCATTATTTTGAAATGGAAAGGAAAATACCTGTCTATTTGTGGAAAAATCACCTTGATTAACTCTTTAGTCATATCACAGTTGACCTATTTGCTTATGGTTTTGCCTACACCTAGTGACCTGCTTTTTAAATTATATGAACAAAAATTATTCCATTTTATTTGGAATGGCAAGCCAGATAAAATTAAAAGGGCCTATTTATATAACGAATATGAATTCGGAGGGCAGAAATGATTAAATATTAAAGCATATCCATATCCACCTCTCACTAAAGGCATCAGGCATACAAAAGGTATACTTAAATCCAAACTGGTTCTCTAGTAAATTGGTACGAATGTCTCATCTTGTGTTCAAGAAGGGCCTTTTTCCCTTAATTCAGATTACACCTGCTCACTTTCGGTTGTTTGAAAAGGAAATAATCTCCAAAATATCTTTATTTTTTAAACAAGCCTTAGAAAGTTGGTTGCAATTTCAGTTTAATCCACCTGAAAGGACAGAACAAATAGTACAACAAATATTGTGGTTAAATTCAAATATACTAATTGATAAAAAAAAGAAGGTATAATTTTAGTGAATGATATCATAAATAGGACTGGTGGAGTTATGTCACACATGCAGCTAACACAGACATATGGAAATGTCTGCTCTACCCAAAATTACAACCAATACATTGCAGCATTACCACAAAAATGGAAGAGGCAAGTAGAAGGGGAAAAAAGTAAGGAACTTGTATGTCGGCCCTGTATTATTAAAGAACATAAATGGTTAAAGAAAAGTGTGATAAATAAAAACATATACCAATTTCATTTAAGGACCAAAAAACTGACAGCTGTGCCATATAAATTGCAAAATAGTTGGGAAGAGATTTTCGATGTACCCATTCCATGGCACATGGTTTATGAATTGATACGCAAAACAACGCCGGATTCAAAACTTAGAATTTTTCAATTTAAATTTACAATCTGTAGAAGCTATGAGAATAGGAAGGTTCAATTCTTTTGTGAAGCATCACAGCACAGTTGAAAAATATATGGCAAATAGAAATCCGAAATGGATGATGTTGAGAGATAGATGGGAGGGGTTGAATGGAGCTGAAGGATGGGACTAATAACAAGATAAACAATGTAAAGCATCTGGGATCTGTAAAATGTATATAGGTTCGGAACTTTTGTGAAATAGCACAGTTACAAGTGGAAATCAAACTGGATGGACATCAGAAATAGAGGAAGGACTAAGAACAAACAAGAGAGAACTATTGTAAAGTAGACTGTGTCTGTAAAATGTGTATAAGATGTATAAACTGAAGGTAAAAGCAGAAGTGTTTATTAGTTTACTCCAATTGGGGGATCGGTGGTAGAGTTTGCGTTAATAATAAAGGTATATTCTTTAAAAAAGTATGTATGTCTATATAGGTATGTGTATGAATATATGTGTATATGTATGTATGCGTGTATGGATATATATATTTACCCCAAAAATATGGGGGATTGGAAATGATGCAGACAATTACATTGATGGAAGCAACATTCTTTCCGCAAAATTAAGCTGATCCACCCCTTAAATGTATTTATTTATTTTTAATAAAAAAATATCCATTATTTTCAAACTATTTCTAAATCTACTTATTTATATCTGCCCCCAGGTATCATTGCCGTGGTGATCTTCACCGTCCTGTGCACACTGGTGTTCCTGATTCGCTACATGTTCCGTCACAAGGGCTCCTACCACACCAATGAATCAAAAGGGGCGGAGCCAGCCAGTGGCGAATCAGCAGACACCACCATCATCTGCGCCGAAACCAACCCGGAAACCATAGAGGAATCAAAGAAAGAGTGGTTCATCTAACTGCCAATTGAAAAACAGATGAGGATTGGAGAGTGGGATGTTCATCTGTTGACCAATCACAGGAGAGATGGATGGAGACGTCTACTGAATGGAGGAGGGAGTGGGAGTGGGTGAAAGAGGGTGTACAGAAATCCGATTAACTGCAGAAGAAAGACGAGACAGTTTATTGGAAGGTTGCGTTGAGAGTTGAGAGACTAAATCTGTACATAGTCTTTCTTTGTATTGTGTTCAGGAGTTTCCACGAGTCCTTTGAATACAGGATAGTTATATAACAGCAGATCTGGATCAAATACATTCAAACACTTTAGGTTTTTAGAAGTGCACTTGATTTAGCTTGGATCTTGCACCTTTAGGACTATTCTATTGTCTCCGATGTACCAGGCAAACTAAATCAAGCACAGCTCAAGTATTTGACCTATGTATTTGACCTCTGTATAATAATAATTGATCATATGCTAGCAAAGACTTGTTTGTTTTTTCAACTGAGATCTGAAAGATTATGCCAAATCATCTGTTTACAAGTTTGGCATTTCTGTTGGTCATGCTTACATGTCCATGATCCATATACACTCCAACAGGGTTTCTCAAACCACTCCAAAAGGTGTAACCAGAGAAACATGGATGCCAAAAGTCCTGCTGTAAATATGTGTTATTTATAAATATATTTAATTTCTTTGTTAATATATGTTTATTCAGAGACATTGGTACATTTACACGACATTTCAGATAATATTTCTAAGCATAGCACATATCCACAAATGAAAGAAGTTTACTTTAATTGAATTATGACATTAGATTGTATCCACAAGAAGACCTTCTCATCGATGGTTGGAGAGGAATGTCTCAATGCATGATGGGAAAACATGGCAGAACCATAGCTACACACTGCATGGCAGTTTGCTTTCTGTCCTTCCTCTGAGAACACGTGAGCTCTTGAACTTTCAGCGTGTTTTCTGTTTCCAAACACTTGTCTTACACTGAGTGTACAAAACATTAAGAACACCTTCCTAATATTGGGTCGTCAGGGCATGGACTCTACAAGGTGTCGAAAGCATTCCACAGGGATGCTGGCCCATGTTGACTCCAATGCTTCCCACAGTTGTGTCAAGTTGGCTGGATGTCCTTTGGGTGGTGGACCATTCTTGATATACACAGGAAATTGTTGAGTGTGAAAAACCCAGCAGCGTTGCAGTTCTTGACACATTCAAACCGGTGCGCCTGGCACCTACTATCATACCCTGTTCAAAGACATTTAAATATTTTGTCTTGCCCATTCACCCTCTGAATGGCCCATACACAATCCATGTCTCAATTGTCTCAAGGCTTAAAAATCCTTCTTTAACCTGTCTCTTCCCCTTCATCTACACACTGATTGAAGTGGATTTAACAAGTGGCATCAATAAGGGGTCATAGCTTTCACCTGGATTCACCGGGTCAGTCTGTCATGGGAAGAGCAGGTGTTCCTAATGTTTAATACACTCAGTGTAGCTTCTCATGTTTATTTCACAAATTTGATTGATTGATCGATGAGATCGATCATGATACTTGTAATGCTGAGAGTTTGTCTCATTGGATGTTGAGAGTGCTGTGTTTGTGTGTGTAGATGGGGTCGGTGGCATACGGGGGGGTGGAGCCTATGTTCCATAGGACAAGTCTTTTGGGGTCAAGGGTGAAGGGTTGAGGCTTGGTTCTACCGTGTTGAATGGTTTAACCAACTGTGCCTTCAGGAGTCTGCCTTTTAGCCTTCCTCTAGGCAACACAAGACCATGGTGTTAGAGCCAGACCCATTGTGTTAGAGCCAGACCCATGGTGTTAGAGCCAGACACATGGTGTTAGAACCAGACCCATGGTGTTAGAACCAGACACATGGTGTTAGAACCAGACCCATGGTGTTAGAACCAGACCCATGGTGTTAGAACCAGACCCATGGTGTTAGAACCAGACCCATGGTGTTAGAACCAGACCCATGGTGTTAGAGCCAGACCCATGGTGTTAGAACCAGACCCATGGTGTTAGAACCAGACCCATGGTGTTAGAACCAGACCCATGGTGTTAGAGCCAGACCCATGGTGTTAGAACCAGACCCATGGTGTTAGAACCAGACCCATGGTGTTAGAACCAGACCCATGGTGTTAGAACCAGACCCATGGTGTTAGAGCCAGACCCATGGTGTTAGAGCCAGACCCATGGTGTTAGAGCCAGACCCATGGTGTTAGAGCCAGACCCATGGTGTTAGAGACAGACCCATGGTGTTAGAACCAGACCCATGGTGTTAGAACCAGACCCATGGTGTTAGAGCCAGACCCATGGTGTTAGAGCCAGACCCATGGTGTTAGAAGCATGGTGTTAGACCCAGACCCATGGTGTTAGAGCCATGGTGTTAGAGCCAGACCCATGGTGTTAGAGCCAGACCCATGGTGTTAGAACCAGACCCATGGTGTTAGAGCCAGACCCATGGTGTTATAGCCAGACCCATGGTGTTAGAGCCAGACCCATGGTGTTAGAACCAGACCCATGGTGTTAAAGCCAGACCCATGGTGTTAGAGCCAGACCCATGGTGTTAGAACCAGACCCATGGTGTTAGAGCAATGGTGTTAGAGCCAGACCCATGGTGTTAGAGACAGACCCATGGTGTTAGAGCCAGACCCATGGTGTTAGAGCCAGACCCATGGTGTTAGAACCAGACCCATGGTGTTAGAACCAGACCCATGGTGTTAGAACCAGACCCATGGTGTTAGAGCCAGACCCATGGTGTTAGAACCAGACCCATGGTGTTAGAACCAGACCCATGGTGTTAGAACCAGACCCATGGTGTTAGAGCCAGACCCATGGTGTTAGAGCCAGACCCATGGTGTTAGAGCCAGACCCATGGTGTTAGAGCCAGACCCATGGTGTTAGAGACAGACCCATGGTGTTAGAACCAGACCCATGGTGTTAGAACCAGACCCATGGTGTTAGAGCCAGACCCATGGTGTTAGAACCAGACCCATGGTGTTAGAACCAGACCCATGGTGTTAGAACCAGACCCATGGTGTTAGAGCCAGACCCATGGTGTTAGAACCAGACCCATGGTGTTAGAACCAGACCCATGGTGTTAGAGCCAGACCCATGGTGTTAGAACCAGACCCATTGTGTTAGAGCCAGACCCATGGTGTTAGAGCCAGACCCATGGTGTTAGAACCAGACCCATGGTGTTAGAACCAGACCCATGGTGTTAGAACCAGACCCATGGTGTTAGAGCCAGACCCATGGTGTTAGAGCCAGACCCATGGTGTTAAAGCCAGACCCATGGTGTTAGAACCAGACCCATGGTGTTAGAGCCAGACCCATGGTGTTAGAACCAGACCCATGGTGTTAGAACCAGACCCATGGTGTTAGAACCAGACCCATGGTGTTATAACCAGACCCATGGTGTTAGAGCCAGACTCATGGTGTTAGAGCCAGACCCATGGTGTTAGAACCAGACCCATGGTGTTAGAACCAGACCCATGGTGTTAGAACCAGACCCATGGTGTTAGAGCCAGACCCATGGTGTTAGAACCAGACCCATGGTGTTAGAACCAGACCCATGGTGTTAGAACCAGACCCATGGTGTTAGAGCCAGACCCATGGTGTTAGAGCCAGACCCATGGTGTTAGAACCAGACCCATGGTGTTAGAGCCATGGTGTTAGAGCCAGACCCATGGTGTTAGAGCCAGACCCATGGTGTTAGAGCCAGACCCATGGTGTTAGAGCCAGACCCATGGTGTTAGAACCAGACCCATGGTGTTAGAACCAGACCCATGGTGTTAGACCCAGACCCATGGTGTTAGAAACAGACCCATGGTGTTAGAACCAGACCCATGGTGTTAGAGGCAGACCCATGGTGTTAGAACCAGACCCATGGTGTTAGAAACAGACCCATGGTGTTAGAGCCAGACCCATGGTGTTAGAACCAGACCCATGGTGTTAGAACCAGACCCATGGTGTTAGAACCAGACCCATGGTGTTAGAGCCAGACCCATGGTGTTAGAACCAGACCCATGGTGTTAGATCCAGACCCATGGTGTTAGAGCCAGACCCATGGTGTTAGAACCAGACCCATGGTGTTAGAACCAGACCCATGGTGTTAGAGCCAGACCCATGGTGTTAGAACCAGACCCATGGTGTTAGAGCCAGACCCATGGTGTTAGAGCCAGACCCATGGTGTTAGAGCCAGACCCATGGTGTTAGAACCAGACCCATGGTGTTAGAACCAGACCCATGGTGTTAGAACCAGACCCATGGTGTTAGAGCCAGACCCATGGTGTTAGAGCCAGACCCATGGTGTTAAAGCCAGACCCATGGTGTTAGAACCAGACCCATGGTGTTAGAGCCAGACCCATGGTGTTAGAACCAGACCCATGGTGTTAGAACCAGACCCATGGTGTTAGAACCAGACCCATGGTGTTATAACCAGACCCATGGTGTTAGAGCCAGACTCATGGTGTTAGAGAAAGACCCGTGGTGTTAGAACCAGACCCATGGTGTTAGAACCAGACCCATGGTGTCAGAGACAGACCCATGGTGTTAGAGCCATGGTGTTAGAGCCAGACCCATGGTGTTAGAACCAGACCCATGGTGTTATAACCAGACCCATGGTGTTAGAGCCAGACTCATGGTGTTAGAGCCAGACCCATGGTGTTAGAACCAGACCCATGGTGTTAGAGCCAGACCCATGGTGTTAGAACCAGACCCATGGTGTTAGAGCCAGACCCATGGTGTTAGAACCAGACCCATGGTGTTAGAACCAGACCCATGGTGTTAGAACCAGACCCATGGTGTTAGAGCCAGACCCATGGTGTTAGAACCAGATCCATGGTGTTAGAGCCAGACCCATGGTGTTAGAACCAGACCCATGGTGTTAGAGCCAGACCCATGGTGTTAGAACCAGACCCATGGTGTTAGAGCCAGACCCATGGTGTTAGAACCAGACCCATGGTGTTAGAGCCAGACCCATGGTGTTAGAGCCAGACCCATGGTGTTAGAGACAGACCCATGGTGTTAGATCCAGACCCATGGTGTTAGAACCAGACCCATGGTGTTAGAACCAGACCCATGGTGTTAGAGCCAGACCCATGGTGTTAGAGCCAGACCCATGGTGTTAGAACCAGACCCATGGTGTTAGAGCCAGACCCATGGTGTTAGAGCCAGACCCATGGTGTTAGAACCAGACCCATGGTGTTAGAGCCAGACCCATGGTGTTAGAGCCAGACCCATGGTGTTAGAGCCAGACCCATGGTGTTAGAGTCAGACCCATGGTGTTAGAACCAGACCCATGGTGTTAGAACCAGACCCATGGTGTCAGAGCCAGACCCATGGTGTTAGAGCCATGGTGTTAGAGCCAGACCCATGGTGTTAGAACCAGACCCATGGTGTTAGAACCAGACCCATGGTGTTAGAGCCAGACCCATGGTGTTAGAACCAGACCCATGGTGTTAGATCCAGACCCATGGTGTTAGAACCAGACCCATGGTGTTAGAACCAGACCCATGGTGTTAGAACCAGACCCATGGTGTTAGAGCCAGACCCATGGTGTTAGAGCCAGACCCATGGTGTTAGAGCCAGACCCATGGTGTTAGAACCAGACCCATGGTGTTAGAGCCAGACCCATGGTGTTAGAGTCAGACCCATGGTGTTAGAGCCAGACCCATGGTGTTAGAGCCAGACCCATGGTGTTAGAGCCAGACCCATGGTGTTAGAGCCAGACCCATGGTGTTAGAGCCAGACCCATGGTGTTAAAGCCAGACCCATGGTGTTAGAACCAGACCCATGGTGTTAGAACCAGACCCATGGTGTTAGAACCAGACCCATGGTGTTAGAACCAGACCCATGGTGTTAGAACCAGACCCATGGTGTTAGAGCCAGACCCATGGTGTTAGAACCAGACCCATGGTGTTAGAGCCAGACCCATGGTGTTAGAGCCAAACCCATGGTGTTAGAGACATGGTGTTAGAACCAGACCCATGGTGTTAAAGCCAGACCCATGGTGTTAGAACCAGACCCATGGTGTTAGACCCATGGTGTTAGAACCAGACCCATGGTGTTAAAGCCAGACCCATGGTGTTAGAACCAGACCCATGGTGTTAGAACCAGACCCATGGTGTTAGAACCAGACCCATGGTGTTAGAGCCAGACCCATGGTGTTAGAGCCATGGTGTTAGAACCAGACCCATGGTGTTAGAGCCAGACCCATGGTGTTAGAGCCAGACCCATGGTGTTAGACCCATGGTGTTAGAACCAGACCCATGGTGTTAGAGACAGACCCATGGTGTTAGAGCCAGACCCATGGTGTTAGACCCATGGTGTTAGAACCAGACCCATGGTGTTAGAACCAGACCCATGGTGTTAGAGGCAGACCCATGGTGTTAGAGGCAGACCCATGGTGTTAGAACCAGACCCATGGTGTTAGAGCCAGACCCATGGTGTTAGAACCAGACCCATGGTGTTAGAACCAGACCCATGGTGTTAGAACCAGACCCATGGTGTTAGAACCAGACCCATGGTGTTAGAACCAGACCCATGGTGTTAGAGGCAGACCCATGGTGTTAGAGGCAGACCCATGGTGTTAGAGGCAGACCCATGGTGTTAGAGGCAGACCCATGGTGTTAGAGGCAGACCCATGGTGTTAGAACCAGACCCCATGGTGTTAGAACCAGACCCATGGTGTTAGAGGCAGACCCATGGTGTTAGAACCAGACCCATGGTGTTAGAGCCAGACCCATGGTGTTAGAACCAGACCCATGGTGTTAGAACCAGACCCATGGTGTTAGAGCCAGACCCATGGTGTTAGAGCCATGGTGTTAGAACCAGACCCATGGTGTTAGAACCAGACCCATGGTGTTAGAACCAGACCCATGGTGTTAGAGCCAGACCCATGGTGTTAGAGCCAGACCCATGGTGTTAGAGCCAGACCCATGGTGTTAGAAACAGACCCATGGTGTTAGAGCCAGACCCATGGTGTTAGAACCAGACCCATGGTGTTAGAGCCAGACCCATGGTGTTAGAGCCAGACCCATGGTGTTAGAGCCAGACCCATGGTGTTAGAGCCAGACCCATGGTGTTAGAAACAGACCCATGGTGTTAGAGCCAGACCCATGGTGTTAGAGCCAGACCCATGGTGTTAGAAACAGACCCATGGTGTTAGAGCCAGACCCATGGTGTTAGAACCAGACCCATGGTGTTAGAGCCAGACCCATGGTGTTAGAGCCAGACCCATGGTGTTAGAGCCAGACCCATGGTGTTAGAAGCTGTGAATTTCAACCTATTTCCTTTATTTTTTTAAACATGTACATATTGTTTATATTCACATGTATTTATCATGTCTATCAGGCTTTACAAATATTAACTTCATACTGGCATTGCCCGGTTACAATGTGATGTCATGACTGCCATTTTTTGTTGCTTGTTGTAATGGTTCTATACTTTTTATTTTCTCTAATGTTTTGTAAAAATGGCCACCGTGGTTTGTTGTGAAACGTTTGTATGTCGTCTCAGAAGGTTCCACGCTAAGGACACACACACACAGGAAGATGGAAATGAAAAGCCCCAAGACAAGGCTGTCAGCATGTCACAAATTAACATGTCTGTTCCTGGGTTTTGTTGTCATGCCACATCTAGCCACTGTCAGTCACCTGAGTCCTGCTTTCAGCTCTACATTTCAATAAAGACAGTGTTTGCACCCAGGGCTACAGTGTATTCACCTGGGGGGTGGGGCTTGTCAGTGATGGAACATGTTGGACATGTGTGTTTGTGAGAGAGAAAAGAATGGTGAGAGAGAGAGAGGGTGGTAGAGGGATGGAGAGAGGGGGGGGAGACAGAAGGAGAGTGGGGGGGGGTGAAAAAAAGAGCGAACCTGGCTGCAGGACTGTCCGGTTTGCAAGATAAATCCCTTGAAGGATGCTTCCCATTACTTGGCTCCAAAGAACCAGTGTGAGGCCTTCTTACAGGAAAGAAACCCAAGAGGTCCAGCAACAGGGTCTGAGGTGCTCTGCAGTCTGCACTGTGAGAATGTCAGCCTTTTCTGTCTGGAGGATAAGTCTCAAAGAAACATAGAAATAACAACTTTATCTGTGAGTTGTTTATAAATACTCTATATAGACTTCCTTCAATGAATCATCTTGGTTTAACAAACCTTTTTTTGCTATGCAGATCATATGATTTAGGCTGATTAAAGATGAGCTTGATAAACTTCAACCGTTTCTATGTAGAAGCGGAAGAGGAGGCCAGGATAGCTGCACTGAGGGAGGAAGAGGAGGCCAGGATAATTGCACTGAGGGAGGAAGAGGAGGCCAGGATAGCTGCTCTGAGGGAGGAAGAGGAGGCCAGGATAGCTGCACTGAGGGAGGAAGAGGAGGCCAGGATAGCTGCACTGAGGGAGGAAGAGGTGAGGATAGCAGCACTGAGGGAGGAAGAGGAGGCCAGGATAGCTGCACTGAGGGAGGAAGAGGTGAGGATAGCAGCACTGAGGGAGGAAGAGGAGGCCAGGATAGCTGCACTGAGGGAGGAAGAGGTGAGGATAGCTGCACTGAGGGAGGAAGAGGAGGCCAGGATAGCTGCACTGAGGGAGGAAGAGGAGGTGAGGATAGCTGCACTGAGGGAGGAAGAGGAGGCCAGGATAGCTGCACTGAGGGAGGAAGAGGAGGTGAGGATAGCTGCACTGAGGGAGGAAGAGGAGGCCAGGATAGCTGCACTGAGGGAGGAAGAGGAGGTGAGGATAGCTGCACTGAGGGAGGAAGAGGAGGTGAGGATAGCTGCACTGAGAGAGGAAGAGGAGGTGAGGATAGCTGCTCTGAGAGAGGAAGAGGAGGTGAGGATAGCTGCTCTGAGGGAGGAAGAGGAGGCCAGGATAGCTGCACTGAGGGAGGAAGAGGTGAGGATAGCTGCACTGAGGGAGGAAGAGGAGGCCAGGATAGCTGCACTGAGGGAGGAAGAGGAGGTGAGGATAGCTGCTCTGAGGGAGGAAGAGGAGGCCAGGATAGCTGCACTGAGGGAGGAAGAGGAGGTGAGGATAGCTGCACTGAGGGAGGAAGAGGAGGCCAGGATAGCTGCACTGAGGGAGGAAGAGGAGGCCAGTATAGCTGCACTGAGGGAGGAAGAGGAGGCCAGGATAGCTGCACTGAGAGAGGAAGAAGAGGAGGTGAGGATAGCTGCTCTGAGGGAGGAAGAGGAGGTGAGGATAGCTGCACTGAGAGAGGAAGAGGAGGCCAGGATAGCTGCACTGAGAGAGGAAGAAGAGGAGGTGAGGATAGCTGCTCTGGGGGAGGAAGAGGAGGTGAGGATAGCTGCTCTGAGGGAGGAAGAGGAGGTGAGGATAGCTGCACTGAGGAAGAGGATGTGAGGATAGCTGCACTGAGGAAGAGGATGTGAGGATAGCTGCTCTGAGGGAGGAAGAGGAGGTGAGGATAGCTGCACTGAGGGAGGAAGAGGAGGCCAGGATAGCTGCACTGAGAGAGGAAGAGGAGGTGAGGATAGCTGCACTGAGAGAGGAAGAGGAGGCCAGTATAGCTGCACTGAGGGAGGAAGAGGAGGCCAGGAGAGCTGCTCTGAGAGAGGAAGAAGAGGAGGTGAGGATAGCTGCTCTGAGAGGAAGAGGAGGCCAGTATAGCTGCACTGAGGGAGGAAGAGGAGGCCAGGATAGCTGCACTGAGAGAGGAAGAAGAGGAAGTGAGGATAGCTGCTCTGAGAGAGTAGGAGGAGGCCAGTATAGCTGCACTGAGGGAGGAAGAGGAGGCCAGGATAGCTGCACTGAGAGAGGAAGAAGAGGAGGTGAGGATAGCTGCACTGAGGGAGGAAGAGGAGGTGAGGATAGCTGCTCTGAGGAAGAGGAGGTGAGGATAGCTGCACTGAGGAAGAGGAGGTGAGGATAGCTGCACTGAGAGAGGAAGAGGAGGTGAGGATAGCTGCACTGAGGAAGATGAGGTGAGGTTAGCTGCACTGAGAGAGGAAGAGGAGGTGAGGATAGCTGCACTGAGAGAGGAAGAGGAGGTGAGGATAGCTGCACTGAGAGAGGAAGAGGAGGTGAGGATAGCTGCACTGAGAGAGGAAGAGGAGGTGAGGATAGCTGCACTGAGAGAGGAAGAGGAGGTGAGGATAGCTGCACTGAGGAAGAGGATGTGAGGATAGCTGCACTGAGGAAGAGGAGGTGAGGATAGCTGCACTGAGAGAGGAAGAGGAGGTGAGGATAGCTGCACTGAGGGAGGAAGAGGAGGTGAGGATCGCTGCACTGAAAGAGGAAGAGGAGGTGAGGATAGCTGCACTGAGAGAGGAAGAGGAGGCCAGGATAGCTGCTCTGAGAGAAGTTTGTAGCAATCTATAGAAAGCAGCTGCGTTCTGATCCTCTGTGCTACTGTGAGGAGAGTGAGAGGTCTTGGTGGGGAAAATGCCTTGCATGTACCATGGAGGTGCCATCCATACCAGTCTCCACTGTCTCTCCTTTCCTTCTTCTGGACAGACTATCACACCCAGGGTCTAGTTGTTACTGTCCCCTACCTCAACGTCCCAGCTGTGTGTCCCTGAGTTAAAGCCCTCAGAGCCCAAGACCATTTTATAGTAATTAAACCTCTCTGGGTTGTCAGGAAGCTGCTCTCTCTTTATTGTTTAAGGCACTGGTCAGGTCCTCAGACAGGATGAGACTGGTGTAGGCAGTGTTGGGGTTCAGAATCATAGGATCGGAGGACAGAGAACGGAGATACAGTGTTGTCACCACCTATAGACCTAGCTGTGGCCTCTTACTACCATTTAGTAGTACCATTCATTGTTGCCGGGGAATTTAATGCAGGGAAATTTAAATCGGTTTTACCTCATTTCTACCAGCATGTTAAATGTGCAACCAGAGGGGAAAAAACTCTAGACCACCTTTACTCCACACACAGAGATGCATACAAAGCTCTCCCTCGCCCTCCATTTGGCAAATCTAACCATAATTCTATCCTCCTGATTCCTGCTTACAAGCAAAAACTAAAGCAGGAAGCACAAGTCAATAAAAAAATGGTCAGATAAAGCAGATGCTAAGTTACAGGACTGTTATTCTAGCACAGACTGGAATATGTTCCGGGAATCTTCCGATAGCATTGAGGAGTACACCACATCAGTCACTGGCTTCATCAATAAGTGCATTGATGACATCGTCCCCACAGTGACTGTACGTACATACCCCAACCAGAAGCCATGGATTACAGGCAACATCCGCACTGAGCTAAATGGTAGAGCTGCCGCTTTCAAGGAGCGGGACTCTAACCCGAAAGCTTATAAGAAATCCCGCTATGCCCTCCGACGAACCATCAAACAGGCAAAGCATCAATACAGGACTAAGATCGAATCGTATTACACCAGCTCCGATGCTCGTCGGATGTGGCAGGGCTTGCGAACTATTACAGACTACAAAGGGAAGCACAGCCGCAAGCTGCACAGTGACACGAGCCTACCAGATGGGCTAAACTACTATGCTCACTTTGAGGCAAGTAACACTGAAACATGCATGAGAGCATCAGCTGTTCCAGACGACTGTGTGAGAATGATATTCATTGACTACATCTCAGCGTTCAACACCATAGTGACCTCAAAGCTCATCACTAAGCTAAGGACCCTGGGACTAAACACCTCCCTCTGCAACTGGATCCTGGACTTCCTGATGGGCCGCCTCCAGGTGGTAAGGATAGGTAACAACACATCCGCCACGCTGATCCTCAACACGTGGGCCCCTCAGGGGTGCGTGCTCAGTACCCTCCTGTACTCCCTGTTCACTCATGACTGCATGGCCATTATTCACTCATGACTCCAACACCATTATTAAGTTTGCCGATGACACAACAGTGGTAGGCCTGATCAGTGAGAACGAGGAGACAGCCTATAGGGAGGAGGTCAGAGACCTGGCCGTGTGGTGACTGGATATCAAATCAAATCAAATGAATTTATATAGCCCTTCTTACATCAGCTGATATCTCAAAGTGCGATACAGAAACCCAGCCTAAAACCCCAAACAGCAAGCAAAGCAGGTGCAGAAGCACGGTGGCTAGGAAAAACTCCCTAGAAAGCCAAAACCTAGGAAGAAACCTAGAGAGGAACCAGGCTATGAGGGGTGGCCAGTCATCTTCTGGCTGTGCCGGGTGGAGATTATAACAGAACATGGCCAAGATGTTCAAATGTTCATAAATAACCAGCATGGTCAAATAATAATAATCACAGTGGTTGTCGAGGGTGCAGCAAGTCAGCACCTCAGGAGTAAATGTCAGTTGACTTTTCATAGCTGATCATTAAGAGTATCTCTACCGCTCCTGCTGTCTCTAGAGAGTTGAAAACAGCAGGTCTGGGATAGATATCAACCTCTCCCTCAACGTGATCAAAACTAAGGAGGACCGAGCACGCCCCCCATTCTCATCGACAGGGATGTTGTGAAGCAAGTTGAGAGTTTCAAGTTTCTTGGTGTTCACATCACCAACAAACTATCATGGTCCAAACACACCAAGACAGTCGTGAAGAGGGCACGACAAAGCCTATTCCCCCTCAGGACTGAAAAGATTTGGCATGGGTCCTCAGATCCTCAAAAGGTTCTACAGCTGCACCATTGAGAGCACCCTGACGGGTTGCATCACTGCCTGGTATGGCAACTGCTCGGCCTCTGTCCACAAGGCACTACAGAGGGTAGTGCGTACGGCCCAGTACATCACTGGGGCCAAGCTTCCTGCCATCCAGGAGCAAGCGATGTCAGAGGAAGGCCCTAAAAATTGTCAAAGACTCCAGCCACCCACGTCATAGACTGTTCTCTCTTCTATGTCTAGTTCCAAGTCTAGGTCCAAAAGGCTTCTTAACAGCTTCTCCCCCCAAGCCATAAGACTCCTGAACAGCTAATCAAATTACACAGGATTTATCTAGTTTAAATTAAGTGTATCTTGAGGGGTACGGACTTGTAATTATAGTGTACCAGCAAAGTGCGTTACCCATCCTGAGAATCTAATCGCCAGCTTCTGAAAGCACCATCCAAGTGAAAAATAATCACACTGGTACACTACAGTAACATCTGCATATATACAATATAGTTACTAGGTGTTACACAGGTTTTTGCAACTTCTATGTAATTACTTAGGCCTACTACTCATTACCAAGTGAAAATACCTACAAACAATAGATAAGCTTCTGCTTTAGTCAACTTTATTGCAACATGTAAAAAAGATCTAACATTTCTTACAAAATAATAAGGATTTGTATTGTTAGATGAATAATTTGATTCATTAGATTAAACAAAGATATAACATAAAAATAACTATTCTAGTGGTGACTATAGAATGGTGAGTAGATAAGATAGGTCATTAAGAAAAAATTGATTATCTATTTCTCCCCTTTTTAATGTTACAAGTAACAATGGAAATCAACAACTCTGTCTCTGTCTTCATAGGTAAAGTCTACAAAACATAGTCCACTCTGTTCGTAACAGATTCTAGTTTTGGAAAAATAAAACTGCATTGAGATCCAATTTTCCATCGATGAGAAAATTAGCAGAATGTCAGCCAAAATCCATCTCGCTCAATCTTCTCCCACTGCCGGCCACTGCGCTTCCTCTCACCACCATATTTAGTAGTGAGTGGTAACACCAACCGGATGCTTCACATACACTACCGTTCAAAAGTTTGGGGTCACATAGAATTGTCCTTGTTTTTGAAAGAAATATCTATCAATATCCATTCTATCAATATCTATCAATATATATCAATATCCATTCTATCAATATCTATCAATATACATTATATCAATATCTATCAATATCCATTCTATCAATATCTATCAATATATATCAATATCCATTCTATCAATATCTATCAATATATATCAATATCCATTCTATCAATATCTATCAATATCCATTCTATCAATATCTATCAATATCTATCAATATCTATCAATATCCATTCTATCAATATCTATCAATATCTATCAATATCCATTCTATCAATATCTATCAATATCAATATCCATTCTATCAATATCTATCAATATCTATCCATACACATTCTATCAATATACATTCTATCCTTTAAAAAGTTTGGGGCCACTTGGAAATCTCCTTATTTTTGAAGAAAAGCACGACAAAAAAATTGCTTTTCTTTCAAAAACAAGGAGATTTCTAAGTGGCCCAAAACTTTATAGCGGTAGTGTACATCCGGTGAAATATCTGTCTCATTGTTCAATCTGTGACCATAGTATAGCCAAAGATTTGTATAGCTATTTGTCAGTTTTATGTTAGGTAACTTAGCTAGCTAGCTAGCCAACCAAGGTTAGAAAACTTGCTAGCTAGCGTGCTAGCTAATACTAGTACTGCCAACTCTCAAGCATTGACCGTGAGATACGCATTTGACCCTGTTCACACTCTCTCACGGCACACCTTAAATCTCACGCAATGAAAAGTACTGTTTTTATTTTTCTGTTTGGGTAGGCTGTCATTGTAAATAAGAATTTGTTCTTAACTGACTTGCCTAGTTAAATAAAGTTTAAAATATATATATACTTGTACTTTTGATACTTACGTATATTTAAAACCAAATACTTTGACTTTCACTTAAGTAGTAGTTTACTGGGTGACTTTCACTTAAGTAGTATTTTACTGGGTATTTCACTTTTACTTCAATCATTTTCTATTAAGGTATGTCTACTTTCAAGTATGACAATTGGGTACTTTTTCCACCACTGGCTATCAGTAGACTATAATTACAAGTAAGTACCCCTCAAGATAAACTTAATTCTAACTAGCCAAATCCTATGTAACACCTAGTAATTACATTGCAAATATTAAATGTACTCTACATTGTACTAGTGTGTTTATTCTCTCACTTGGATCGCACTTTCAAAAGCTTTAAAATGAGGGCCAGCTTGTCAGGATGGGTAATGTACTGTAAAAGTACCCATTCATTACAAATAAGTACCTCTCAAGATAGACTTCATTTTCACTAGCTAAATCCTGTATAAGAAATAGGAATTACATTGTACTTAGACAAACAACACATGTGCTTTGAAATAGTGTCTTATTCCTCCTCTGGGAGAGACTCGTATTACATCTGTTTTCGTAAGCTCAACCAAGTTAACCCAGATGGCTTTATTTTGGGGGAATGTGCTTGCAACAATGTTGACTGGAGATATATTTTGAAAGGTGCACATTCATGGTTAAGTAATTAGAGCCTATTGAACATAGAGTGTAATCTCTCAGAAACCCAGCGCAGCCACAAGGGATCCCAAACTTTGTCACAGTTGTTAATTAATCGGATGCAGCTGAGAAGAAGCAAAACACAAAGTTGGGGAATTTAGTGGAAACCTGCCCATTTGTAGCAAGCATGGTAACAAGCATTCATTGCTACACTTCTGTAGTTACAGACCACAATTACTACCAGGTACATGTTGTTAGTACATTGTAAAATATGAATTGTTACAGTTACTGTAACTACAATACTTGTTACAGTGTATTTACACGTGTGATTACACAGTAATAAAGACCCTTGAAAGGAAGTGTTAACCTAAATTCACATTATTTGTCGGTTTTTATTGATTGACAGATTGTTATTGATTGTTTGATTGTTAAGTACATTTAATATGTCCTTTTGTTCCTCTGCAGAACTTTAATAGCCTCTGAGCCGCCTGGTCCCCCGAGCTTACATGAACGGTTCACTGCAGCTGTAATCAGTCTGGTAATTACTTTAAGGCCTTGAGGGAAAGTTAAGTGACCTGCCTCCTCTCTCTCTCTTCTCTTTCACTCTGAACCTAACCAAATGTAGCAGGCGTAGAAGATACAAAAAAAACTGTTGGGGGAGGTTCTCTTCTGCACTGGAGAACCAATCCAGTAAATGTGGAGGAGGAGTTAAGATGGAGAGTCACCTTGTCAACATCCAAAAGAGGAAGTGGTATCACAGGCTCTCTTTTCATTTCCCCTGAAAACCGGATGCATCCGATTGTTTTGCGACCCTGCAGGGGGTCTGACTACATTCCTAACGAAAAGAATGTACTTTTTACTCCGTGCATTTGCCCTGGCACCCAAAAGTACTCGTTACATTTCAAAGGCTTAGCAGGACAAGAAAAAAGTCAAATTCACACAGAGAACATCCCTGGTCATACCTACTGACTCTGATCTGGTGGACTCACTAAACACAAATGCTTCGTTTGTAAATGATGTCTGAGTGTGTTAAGTGTGCCCCTGGCTATCTGTAAATAACATAAAACAAGAAAATGGTGCAGTCTGGTTTGCTTCAGCAAATACTTTCAGACTTTTACTCAAATTTTACTTTAACTTAATTAAGTAGTATTTTTACTTTTACTTAAGTAGTATTTTACTTTTACTCAAGTAGTATTTACTTTTACTCAAGTAGTATTTTACTTTTACTTAAGTATGACAATTGGGTGCTTTTTCCACCACTGCAAACACCTGGGCAACCTGCAGTTCACAGTCTGGGAGAAGATGCAGGGGGTTGTGAAATACAATGAGTATTAATTCAATCAATCACATTTTATTTTGATTAAATATAAATATTGCAATACAGTATACAGGGAACCAGTATAGTCTAAAATCACAGATATTTGTATTGTGTCTAATCTTTGTTTTCTCTGTTCAGCTCCTGTGATTCTTGAGCCAAACACCGCCCACACGCGTCTCATTGTGTCTGAGGATCTGATGAGTGTGAGACGCAGTGAAGAGCAACAGCAGCTTACTGTCAACACAGAGAGGTTTAATAGATATGTATGGCTCCTGGACTGAGGGCTTTAACCCAGGGACTCACCGCTTGGATGTTGAGGTAGGGGACCGTTATGAATGGTCACTGGATGTTATACAAGAGTCGGTCCAGAGGAAGGAAGCAGTTAGGAGCAGTAGCGGTCCATTAAAATCCCCCCAAACGCCATATTACAACCTATTTGTTGTGATAATTGTGTTGTTTGCTCTATAAACTGTTAATTCATATGTCTTGACACCATGATATATAGGTCTAAAGGCCGAGACAATAAGAAGACACAGTGGCAGAATAAATTCAACCACAAAACCGGACAGCAAACTCTGTCCAGTGAATTATTGAATGTAACAAACAGTTACATGACCTACAGCAAGGTCAAGCAAGTTCATGTTTCTAACATTTTCGGACCACTAAACAACTATTGATTTAGAACCACAGAGAGCTACAGGAGCTGCCTCCACTATTCCAGCACCATTTTAACTTCAACATTTCAACATCATCAAATCACCTCTGCTTAGTCTAATACAGTGATAACTAAAAGATACCAAAAACGATTTAGTCCAATCAACGTAAGCTAAATATGATGTGGCTGTCCATTGTTCTGATATCTGTGTGCATTCGTGCAAATAGTAAACCATGTTGACTCACCCTATTTGTAGAGAAACGCCAATGCCATCCTCCTCTCTTTCATGTTGAGAAACAGTCTATGAGTCTGTCATACAGTACACTCTTTTATTTTTTGTTGTCCTAGGCTACCTGGCTAACATGCTTGCTTGCTAGCCTAACTTCCATTCATGGGCAACAGTAGCTAGTTAACATTAGCCGACTACATCTAGCTACATAGTGAACATCCATCCTCTCAGGCCAGGGGCACAACAATGTATGAATTAATGGTTGGATCAGAATCGCCTTTATAATCATTGGTCAGTATGGAGAATTGAGTAAAACCACAAGTCCAAATCCCTATCTCCATCCATGGTTAATTTAGGAAAGGGCCAAGTTTTGCTATCTAGCCAGCGGAGGACAACAACACAACAAGATGCAACAATTCAAGTTTTTCTGTCAATTATGTGTGCTCTCAATGGGATTTGATAGGAGTGACGCCAAATCCAAGCTGCTTTCCCTTGACACTTTCTTTTTGGTGCACCAGGACCATTCACAGTTGAGCTCGCTCAGTTTAGCTCAAAGCTGATTGGCTAATTTTGTATACTTTTTTGTCAAGGGAGGCCAGATGCTCGCTGGCTTCCCTTGCCTTCAATGCTACGGGCGGCATCAATGTCATAGTGGTTTGGAACAGACATCATCAGATCGATGGCCTACACTTAGAGACAGATGGGCGCTGTTTCACTCGGAGGCTTTCTCATGTGAGATACATTCAGACTATTGTGAATTGAAGGAAAATGATGAAACACAGAGAGACGAAAGATCATTTATTTTATGTTTTATCATTTTTATATTGGTCAATTATTTTGGGAAGGCTAGCATCCCTGGGCATCCATGAATACACACCACTGGTTAGGAGTGGATACTGGTGACTGAAACAGTTTGATGATAAATACACAGCACAGTCTCCACCAGAGCCCTTGACCTGACCATTGACCTAACAGTAGACCTGACAGTAGACCTGACTGTAGACCTGACAGTAGACCTGACTGTAGACCTAACAGTAGACCTGACTGTAGACCTAACAGTAGAACTGACTGTAGACCTAACAGTAGACCTGACTGTAGACCTGACAGTAGACCTGACTGTAGACCTGACTGTAGACCTAACAGTAGACCTGACAGTAGACCTGACAGTAGACACGGTACCTGACAGTAGACCTGACAGTAGACCTGACTGTAGGTCTGACAGTAGACACGGTACCTGACAGTGGACCTGACAGTTGACCTGACAGTAGACACGGTACCTGACAGTAGACCTGACAGTAGACACAGTACCTGACAGTAGACCTGACAGTAGACCTGACAGTGGACCTGACAGTGGACCTGACAGTAGACCTGACAGTGGACCTGACAGTGGACCTGACAGTAGACCTGACAGTGGACCTGACAGTGGACCTGACAGTGGACCTGACAGTAGACCTGACAGTAGACCTGACAGTGGACCTGACAGTAGACCTGACAGTAGACCTGACAGTGGACCTGACAGTGGACCTGACAGTAGACCTGACAGTAGACCTGACAGTAGATCTGACAGTGGACCTGACAGTGGACCTGACAGTAGACCTGACAGTGGACCTGACAGTGGACCTGACAGTGGACCTGACAGTAGACCTGACAGTGGACCTGACAGTAGACCTGACAGTGGACCTGACAGTAGACCTGACAGTAGCATATAAACTTCCGAGGATCAAATGAAAGCTGTCCTTCTCTGACCCTCATAACAGCACATACAGACGTTCACACACACTTTCACTGGTAGTTTTTTTAGACAATTGCTGTAAACTCCACCCTCTGAGGATCTTACCATTCAAGGCCTCTGTAACAGTGGAAAAGCCCAGTCATGTTACATCTCCACTGCCTGCTGCAGCTACGGGGAGATTCATATTACTATGGTTTGTGTTGCATACTCATTACATCACTGATTAGTCCCTACCCAAGGTTCCTAACCGCTCCCGAGTGGGGCAGCTGTCTAAGGCACAGCATCACAGTGCAAGAGGCGTCACTACAGTCCCTGGTTCGAATCCAGGCTGTATCATATCCGGCTGTGATTGGGAGTCCCATAGGGCGGCGCACAATTGGCCCAGCGTCGTCTGGGTTAGGGTTTGACCGGGGTAGGCCGTCATTGTAAATAAGAATTTGTTCTTAACTGACTTACCTAGTTAAATAAAGGTTAAATTGCATGGGCCTGCATATTATTATTTTGTATAGGCCTACAGATAAATTGGTTTATAAAGGCCTTGATTGCCAATAGTCTGCAAATAGTAATAAATGGTGATAAACATTGATTGAAATTGTGAGCTTGTCCTTTAGCTGCTTGCAAAATTGCTTCCTTTTTCCTCATGTTCAGCTGTTGGCAGAGAAGGGACAGTGTGGTGGGGCTTGTCCCTGGGTGAGGGTAGCTGTATCTCTCAGACAGTCTAGCCCAACCTCTTAGCCACCCCCCCCCCCTAGCCCCTATGCTTCCTGATTTCTCTACGTGCGCTCACTGAGGTATTATAAGAACACGTGCACTGCCATGCCAAATAAGTTTCCTGGTCTCAGAAAGCTCCACCCCTTTGGAATAAAAGGAACAAGCTCAGTTACTCCCAGTGACTAGAGACTGCCTTTACACAGCAAGGATTACTAGCCAAACACTGACCTCAAGCTGCTGCTGGCTGAATCACAGTTTCGTTTCTAAAGCCTTGAAAGTTAACTTTGGTACTAGGCAGAGTGTGAATCTTAATGTCATACTCCTCGTGTCCTCCCTCCTTGCCTCCTTCTCAAAACCCATTGGATGAGAAAGCCAGAGGTCCCGCCCCTCTAACTTTCTCCTCCAATGGGGTTTGAGAAGGCGGGAGAGAAGATGCGAGGAGTATGACATTGAGATTCTCTCTAAGTCATTCCAGAGGAGGGAGTGTCTCAAAAACAGAATGGCTTCCAGATCAGCTTCTCCTGAGGAGGATCTCTCCTGTCCTTTTTGCCATGAAATCTTCAAGGATCCTGTGGTCCTGTCGTGTAGTCACAGCGTCTGTAAAGCCTGTCTGCAGCAATACTGGAAACAGAGGCGATCTCAGGAATGTCCAGTGTGCAGGAAGAGAAGCAGATCAAAAGGCAATCCTTCCTGTAACCTGGTTTTAAAGAACCTGTGTGAGGCATTCTTACAGGAGAGGAGGCGGAGAGATTCAGGGGAGTCTGAGGAGCGCTGCAATCTGCACAACGAGAAACTCAAGCTCTTCTGTCTGGATGATAAACAGCCCATCTGTGTGGTGTGTCAGGCCTCCAGAAAACATAAAAACCACAACTGCTGCCCCATAGACGAAGCTGCACAGGATCAAAAGGTACAGTAGCATAAACAGGTGAATTTAAAATACAGTACATATCAATCATATATCAAATATAATATACAGTTAGTATCAATGTGTTGTTGTGTTTATGGCAGTACTGCTGTGTGTGAAACCAGTGTCAAATATATATTTTCCAAGTATTTTTCTCAATATTCTGGAGAATATTGATGCAAATAATTTCCTACTTCCTGTAAAAACAGATCTATCCGGATTGAAGAGTACAAACATCTAACCACACACATATGATGTGACACCTAACTACTATACTCACATAACCTGGCTTGTACACAGAGGGGAACAGTCCATTCCCCTTCCCTCCATGTAGATCAACTCTGTAATGAAACAACAAAGTACAAATTCTCTTCAATAAAACAATTTCTCATTCCAGGAGGAACTCCAGACTTTCCTGAAGCCCTTACAGGAGAAGCTGGAGGTCTTTAATAAAGTTAAACAAACCTGTAACCAAACAGTAAAACACATTAAGGTGAGGATGCTGAGTTGTAAGAGAACATAGAATTGTATGGATTTTACTCAAAGTATTTTGTGGGTAAACTGTGAAAATGAACATTTAAATAATGTAATGCCTTTCCTCTCACTGTCTCCAGAACAAGGCCCAGAGCACAGAGATACGGATTAGAAAGGAACATTTAAATAATGTAATGCCTTTCCTCTCACTGTCTCCAGAACAAGGCCCAGAGCACAGAGATACGGATTAGAAAGGAATTTGAGAAGCTCCATCAGTTTCTACGAGAGGAAGAGGAGGTGAGGATAGCTGTTCTGAGGGAGGAAGAGGAGCAGAAGAGTCAGGTGATGAAGGAGAAGATTGAGGAGATGAGCGGAGAGATATCATCACTTTCAGACACAATCAGAGCCTTAGAGGAGGAGCTGAGAGCTGAAGACATCTCATTCCTACAGGTCAGCACTGCGCTCTCTAAGTTGACATGATGTGTTGGTATGTGTATCGGTTGACTGGTTAATATTGATTGATTGTTTAATTTAATCTTGTCTTCTGTTTTTTCAGAACTATAAGGCCACAGTGGTAAGGTAAGTGATCTGCCTCCTATCTCTCTCTTCTCTGTGGTTCTGAACCCAACCCTACAGCAACAGCAACACTGACTCCTGAACGTTCTTCCAGAGCCCAGTGCACACTGCCGGATCCACAGCTGGTCTCAGGAGCGCTGATAGACGTGGCCAAACACCTGGGAAACCTGCAGTTCAGAGTCTGGGAGGAGATGCAGGGGATTGTGAAATACTGTAAATAAATATCAATTTATGATTATACTAAAATGCATTTATCTGCCTGACCGTCAACTGTGCAGTGCAAGTAACCAGTATCATTGACAGTGGTACACAACTATTATACATTTGACTTGTTCTTCCAGGCATCCAAAAATATATATTTTTTTAAACAGCATCAACTAGAAATTACCCACAGTTCTAATCTAGTAAATCTGCTCTTTGCACTCAGGTCCTGTCACTCTGGACCCTAACACTGCCCACCCAGGTCTCGTCCTATCTGAGAATCTGACCATTGTGAAATGCACAAATGAGAAACAGCAGCTCCCTGATAACCCAGAGAGGTTTGATTACTATGCATGGGTCTTGGGTTCTGAGGGCTTTAACTCAGGGACACACAGCTGGGACGTTGAGGTTGGGAACAATACATTCTGGTCACTGGGTGTGATGGAAAAGTCTGTCCAGAGGAAGGGAGCAGTTAATACTGGACACTGGCGATTCTGGCACTTCAAAGGTAAATACGGTGCATTTTCCCCACCAGAATCAACCAGTGTCCTCCCTGTGGCAAAGAAACCCAAGAGGATCAGAGTGCAGCTGGACTGGGACAGAGGAGCGCTGTCATTCTCTGACCCTGATGAGAACACATGTTTACACACTATTACACACACTTTCACTGAGAGAGTCTTTCCGTACTTGGGTAGTTACTGCAAGCTCTCCCCTCTGAGAATCGTACCAGCGAAGGCCTCTGTAAAAGTACAGCATAGTTAGAATCTCTGTCTAGTGCAACAGCATTTATTGATGATGATACGTGTGTCAATACATGTTTATAGGTCAAAAATCATCTTACAAATCAACTCCATTTTATTTTACAATGAACAGAAATTGTTGTTTGACAGTGAAATGTATAGAATGTTAAAGGTAATTTAGCTCTATGAGTGTAAACCCCTTGTTCTTGATCAACCTTGTCACAGTGCACTACCACTGCCCTTCCCCTTCATGTGATATTTCTGCTCATCTTAAAAATCTACTTGACAGTCAGTCACACTTCACTGTATATTCATTGTAACATTATTTGGGAAGCTTAGCCATTAGAGGCTTCTGTCTCTGGAGGATGCCAGACAGAGCGGAATAATAATGATAACGATTCCTATCTGGCTCAAAGAACCATGAAAAAGAAAGCAATCTAGTGGTGGGTTGTCTCAGAGAGAGGTGTTGATTCCTTTAGAACAACCAACCCAGGTACTTGGTGCTGCTACCTGCCCATTGGTCAGTGGGAAGGGTACAGAGTGTTCATACTGTAGGCAGGTGAGCTGACCGATGCCTGGTCAGTGAGGACTAGGTATGTATGAAGTGTCCTGGCAGTTGCACAGCTCTAGGTGGTTTGACCTGTTAGAAGACAGCCTGACCAGCCCTGTAGGCTTTGAACCTCAGCAGAGCAGGCCGACCGTCTGAGAGAAGGAGCTGTCAAACTAAACGTGAAGTATTCTATCCGCCCTGTGTATTGTAAATGATTTGTAAGGCCTGTTGTATGTCTTGTTATTACCAGTAATTCTCTATAATAAAATTGGACAAAAACGTGAATTTTCTCAGTGTGAGGTTTAAGAACAGCCAGAGTGCCAGGCTGTGTGTGTGCTGTCATACCAATGACTTGACAAGAACACACAGATGTGGGACCTGGCTAGGTTCAGAACAGGGCTGTTCGATGTCAGTCCTGGAGGGCCAGAACACTTCTGGTTTTCATCCTTTCCTTCTATTAAGGGACTAACTTAGACCTGGAACACCAGGTGAGCGCTATTCTACCTGGTAGAAACCCAAAACAGAAGTGTTTGGGCCCTCCAGGACCAGAATTGAGCAGCCCTGGTTAAGAACACTGAGGAGAACAGTACCACAATACGCAGGGTTCTAGTTGACTGAAAGTTCAACCCCTCATTCACATTGTCATCCGGACATTCACCTGCTCAAGGTAATATACTGCACAACACTGTAAAACGCAGCTCTCTCAGGACCAGGTGATTATTTACCTGTTCCATCTAAAAAGTATTTAAAGCAGGACTTCATCTCATTATAAACAGCCAGATTCAGAATTAAAACAGAACAAAATAATATTCCTCCTAAACTGTGACCTTCAGATCCTGCTAACCAAACAAGAGTGAGTCTTGGAAGTGACCTGTTGCCTCCAGAAGCAATTCTGGAGGAGGGAGTGTGAGAGAAAATGGCTTCCAGATCGTGTCTCCCAAAGGAGAGAAGATCTCTGCTGTCCTGTGTGCTATGACATCTTCAGGGATCCTGTCATCCTGTTATGTAGCCACAGCATCTGTTCATTGGTAGACAGCCGTAGATTTTCAAGCTGATAAGTCAAAACTATAACTAGGCTACTCAGAAACATTCACTGTATTCTTGGTAAGCAACTCCAGCAACTCCAATAGGTTATTGTCCTGCTGAAAGGTGAATTCCTTTCCCAGTATCTGGTGGAAAGCAGACTGAACCAAGTTTTCCTCTTGGATTTTGCCTGTGCTTAGCTCCATTCCGTTTATTTTTTATCCCCAAAAATTCCCCAGTCCTTAACGATTACAAGCATACCCATAACATGATGCAGCCACCACAATACTTGAAAGTATGAAGTTATGTGTTGTGTTAGATTTGCCCCAACTCGAACGCTTTTGTATTCAGGACAAAAAGTTAATTTCTTTGCCACATTTTTTTGCAGTGTTACGTTTGTGACTTGTTGCAAACAGGACGTGTGTTTTGGAATATTCGACTTTCGACTTTTCACTATCATTTAGGTTAGTATTGTGGAGTAACTACAATGTTGTTGATCCATCCTCAGTTTTCTCCTACCACAGCCATTAAACTTTGTATCTGTTTTAAAGTCACCATTGGCCTCATGGTGAAATCCCTGAGTGGTTTCCTTCCTCTCCGGCAACTGAGTTAGGAAGGACGCCTGTATCTTTATAGTGACTGGGTGTATTGATACACCATCCAAAGTGTAATTAATAACTTCACCATGCTCAAAGGGATATCCAATATCTATTACCCTACAAATAGGTATCCTTTGCGAGGAATTGGGAAACCTCCCTGGTCTTTGTTTTAAATTCCGTCTAACACAACAAAATGTTGAAAAAGTCAAGGGCTGTGAATACTTTCTGAAGGCACTGTATATGAGGCAATTAGGATTTGTCATCTGTAATGGTTATGATAAATTAGGCATTGTTACGCACTATTGGTATATAGATAAATGTGCACATAAAAATATATATATACCTCCCAATTTGTTGTTGTTGTTGTTGAGTACCCATCCCTAGTTGCAGTGGTGGTGACGTGGTTGAGGCTGTAAGGAGGAATAACAGAAGACAGCGCCACCTAGAGGCTGTAAGGAGGAATAACAGCAGACAGCGCCACGTAGAGGCTGTAAGAAGGAATAAACTAGAGGGCTCTGGACTTCAATGGCAAACAGCACTCCTACTCTGAGAAGTTTGAGGGGTGTGTTTGTGGGGTGGTCCTGGAGGATGCCAATCCCATTGTAGACGAGGTGGAGTTCAAACCAGAAACCCTGATCAGTCTTCCTGGGATACAAGAAGTCCCCCACTGTCTACCTTTATCTCCTTCTCTTCCTCCCTCCATTTATCTTTCTATCTGTGTGCCTGTCAACTGCTCTCTTTATCTCCTCTCTCTCTCCCTTCATCTATCTTTCTCTTGCTGTCTGTCAAAGCATGGATGTAAGATGTAATCCTGTGTTCTTATCTCCAGTAAGAAGCGGCGTGTGAATATTAACATTCCTATGAAGTCTGAACAGGAGACCACACACAAGAACATCGAGGAGGACCACAAACTCCCCATAAAGATGTGTTGCATACTGAAAAATCACATTTCTTTGTGTACTGAATGTGTCTGTACATTTTTATTTTATTTAACTAGGCAAGTCAGTTAAGAACAAATTCTTATTTACAATGACTGCCTACTGGGGAACAGTGGGTTAACTGCCTTGTTCAGGGGTAGAACGACAGATTTTTACCTTCCCAGTTCGGGGATTCGATCTAGCAACCTTTCGGTTACTGGCCCAACGCTCTAACCACTAGGCTACCTGCCGCCCCATGCTGCCATAGGGAGAATAATAAAGATGAGGAAGGTTCTGAAACACCAGCAGCTACTGGCTGAAGTCCTCAACCTCTCACTTCAAACCCAGAGTCCCTGTCATCAAGGTAACACACTTAAGCGATAATGCCCGGATAAGCTGGTGTTTGGAGGATATATTGGCACGGGTGTTGTTAGGCCCGAGAGGAAGTCCATGGCTGGCAAACCGTGCCAATATATCCTCCCAACACCAGCTTCTAGGGCATTATTATTTTTATACAATGGGTTAAAAACATATTTGAATGATTGCCATATTTTCATTAAAAAAGTTTATTTTGATTAATTTATTCATAATATTTCATCCTTCCACAAGATATAGTCCCGACACAAATCTAGGGTTGCTACCCAAGCCTTGCGAGAAAGGGAGAAGAACGTTGCCAGCCAGTATGGCAATGGAACATTTAGAAGGAATGACTGGGTCGCGTCCAGATACAGAACAAAATGACTGGGTCGCGTCTCTGGCAACCGAACCAATAGAACGAACAAACAGCCGGCTTGGGTAGAAACCCTAGATTTGTGTCGGGACTATATCTTATGGAAGGATGAAGTAGTATGAACAAATAAATCAAAATAACATTAATAAAAATGTCAATCATTATTTTAATATGTTGGTAATCCATTTAAAAGTGATAATGCTCAGCTGTCTGGCAACTTGGAGAAACCCCAGTCAGAGGAGACACTGGGAGGAGAGGAATGGAGAAGCCCCTGTAGTTTGTCTGAGACCGGACCAACTGGACTGATGCCACTGCTGCATAGTTTGATGCGTTTACATAGGCAGCCCAATTCTGATCTTTTTTGTCTCACTATTTGGTCTTTTGAACAATCACATCAGATCTGATTAGTCAAAAGACCAATAAATCTGAATTGGGCTGCCTGTATAAAACGCAGCCTGTGAGAACAAGACATTGGCGGCTCAAAGAACAATTGACACCTTTTATTTGCTCTTATTTTATTAAGCATAACTTTGAACAATACTCCCTGTAAACAGTAAAAATCAGCACCTTGGTAGTCAGACAGAAGAGTGGTCCTGGAGAGACAACTGGAGGAAACCAGGGATACGTTCAGGAGGGAACGTTAGAAATGTCTTGTGTAGAGCAGTTTCACTATTCTATATGACAGAGAAGCATGGCTCTTCTATATAGTAGGCCTGTATTTCTATCTGAACATTCTAGAATGTTTAATCCCACTGGACGCCAGCCATGTATACATCTAACAGATCGGTGGGATACTAGCCAAGATGGTGGATAAATGTCTTACTCAGGCTGTTTACCATTGAAGAAAATGGTCACAGTTGCGGTCTATTTAAGGGGTGTCTCCCCCATAGACACCAAAGGGATAGCGACTGGGTCTGGTCTACTTAGTTCATTGACTGTATATGAACCAGAAACAACGAGGGAGTAGGATGTCTCTCTTCCGTCTGACACTAATCTTCGGGAGCTGCTGTGTCTACTGCTTTTCCAGTCAGACTGATTTAGACCTGGGCAACCAGGTTTGTGTCTGAGCAATCTGTGAATCATTGGATCAATGCATCTCCCAGAGTTCCCCTGCCCTGTCCTAACATGAGCAACAAACTACTTAAAACAAAATAATTTCCTGACTTCACCCATCCACTAAACACAACCGTCAGTCATCGATATCTGTTCGTAGGCCTTTACAGAGCCCTCCCAGCTGCCGGTAAAGTTGACACAATAAGTTAGTTGTAAAAACAGGAGACAGGAGCAGTCCGTGATTCAAGGCTGGTCGTATTGCTTCAAATCTGCAGTATTCACTAGCAGCAGACGTCACTATATTACAGTAGCTGGGAGTCTCTCCAGACTACAAACATGGAACCTTCATCATGCATGAATCAGATTGAGGATACATCAATCAATAATCAGCACTTAAGGGCTCTAATCAAGTGACTATTCAGTGTTCGAACAAGATGCAAGGTACGGCATGAGTAGATACCTGGGGGCGTTTACAAAACGCCAATGAAGATTCAATACGTGACAAAACATGCCATTGTCCTTGCAGTAGTACCATCTAGAACAGAGACCGCATCCAAGCATCTCTCAGGTGGTCATCATCATCATCATCATCTAGAACAGAGACCGCATCAAAGCATCTCTCAGGTGGTCATCATCATCATCATCATCTAGAACAGAGACCGCATCAAAGCATCTCTCAGGTGGTCATCATCATCATCATCATCTAGAACAGAGACCGCATCCAAGCATCCCTCAGGTGGTCATCATCATCATCATCATCATCTAGAACAGAGACCGCATCCAAGCATCCCTCAGGTGGTCATAGTAGTTTAGCAAAGTGTAAATAGTGGTCTCAGTAGGTTCATGCTCTACAACATTCGCAGAGTACGACCCTGCCTCACGCAGGAAGCGGCGCAGGTCCTAATCCAGGCACTTGTCATCTCCCGTCTGGATTACTGCAACTCGCTGTTGGCTGGGCTCCCTGCCTGTGCCATTAAACCCCTACAACTCATCCAGAACGCCGCAGCCCGTCTGGTGTTCAACTTTCCCAAGTTCTCTCACGTCACCCCGCTCCTCCGCTCTCTCCACTGGCTTCCAGTTGAAGCTCGCATCCGCTACAAGACCATGGTGCTTGCCTACGGAGCTGTGAGGGGAACGGCACCTCCGTACCTTCAGGCTCTGATCAGGCCCTACACCCAAACAAGGGCACTGCGTTCATCCACCTCTGGCCTGCTCGCCTCCCTACCTCTGAGGAAGTACAGTTCCCGCTCAGCCCAGTCAAAACTGTTCGCTGCTCTGGCACCCCAATGGTGGAACAAACTCCCTCACGACGCCAGGTCAGCGGAGTCAATCACCACCTTCCGGAGACACCTGAAACCCCACCTCTTTAAGGAATACCTAGGATAGGATAAAGTAATCCTTCTAACCCCCCCCCCTTAAAAGAGTTAGATGCACTATTGTAAAGTGGTTGTTCCACTGGATATCATAAGGTGAATGCACCAATTTGTAAGTCGCTCTGGATAAGAGCGTCTGCTAAATGACTTAAATGTAAAAATGTAAATGTAAATGTCATCATCATCATCATCTAGAACAGAGACCGCATCCAAGCATCCCTCAGGTGGTCATCATCATCATCATCTAGAACAGAGACCGCATCCAAGCATCCCTCAGGTGGTCATCATCATCATCATCTAGAACAGAGACAGCATCCAAGCATCCCTCAGGTGGTCATCATCATCATCATCTAGAACAGAGACCGCATCCAAGCATCCCTCAGGTGGTCATCATCATCATCATCTAGAACAGAGACCGCATCCAAGCATCCCTCAGGTGGTCATCATCATCATCATCATCCAGAACAGAGACCGCATCCAAGCATCCCTCAGGTGGTCATCATCATCATCATCTAGAACAGAGACCGCATCCAAGCATCCCTCAGGTGGTCATCATCATCATCATCATCCAGAACAGAGACCGCATCCAAGCATCGCTCAGGTGGTCATCATCATCATCATCTAGAACAGAGACCGCATCCAAGCATCCCTCAGGTGGTCATCATCATCATCATCATCCAGAACAGAGACCGCATCCAAGCATCGCTCAGGTGGTCATCATCATCATCAAAACATTGAAACAAGTGAAACAGACAGAAGATGATTTTTGGAATAAACCAGATGTTTTGCTGGTCATCACTCATCCTTTCAGTCACCAAGCTCAGATGGCGCCGACAGAGATGGTCGTCTCGAGTCCTTAGAAAACTATGCAGTATTTTGACTTTTGATTTCTCATCCAAATATTTATATGTACATATTCTTATTCCATCCCTTTAGATGTGTGTATCAGGTAGTTGTTGTGGAATTGTCAGATTACTTGTTAGATATTACTGCACGGTCGGAACTAGAAATCACAAGCATTTCGCTACACTCGCATTAACATCTGCTAACCATGTGTATGTGACCAATAAAATTTGATTTGACCTCCGATATCAGGCTATAGTCCCAAAACAGTGTTCTGGCACTCCAGTGTGTGTGTCTGTGGGGTCTGAGACCAAGGTTTGGACACTGGATAAGGGAGTGGGGAATCACCAGTCACGGAGATCTTTTTAATCCACATTTAGTCTAGCTGGTGGTCAGGGGCTAATGCCAGGCCCTAAAAAAAAAGAGTTTTGGTCCCAGTAAAAGATTTAAAACCAGTTGTGATTTCAGAGTCAATAATGTGTGCATTCATTTGGATTGACCTCAAGTATAAAAAAAAGTATCACAGAGCTAAAGAGAACCAGTCAGTGGATTTATTAAGAACGGTTAATGTTTGTTAGCTGTAAACAGGAAGGACGTTCTAGTGACCATAGTTACCAAGAGGCTCACAAATCCCAGAGAACGGGAAGATTTGTTGGTAGAAAAATTATTCAAAGTGAGAAAAAGAGACTTTCCAGAATTCTTGAAGCATCCCAGGATTCCGACAAAGAGTCGTTTGGGTTTCCTGAAGAGTGTGTGTGTAAGGGCTTTGTGTTGATCCAGAGGAGGTAGAAGAGGGGATCATGGTATCTCTGACTCCCGCTCGATGCCGACGTACTTCAGAGCATCAGCCTGACTGTACCTGAGAGAGAAACATGACCAGTTAGCTAGAGATGTCAAACCAACCACAAAGCGTGTGAGTGTAAGCGTACGTATAAAAGCCTGGTTTACAGTTACTCTAACGTCATGTCAGTAGACAATTAGAATGCGACAAGTGTTGATGGTTAAAAGACTTCATTTATAATCCGGAGGAATGTCTGAAGACTGTCAGTTTCCTTGTCTCACAGGCATGAAGAAAGTGAATGTCTCTGCGACTGTTGCAACATTCATTGTCGTGGTTACTGGGCTGCTACAGCAACAAGACCAAATCCATCTGTGCAGAGACTGGAGGTCTGAAATAGTGCAGTAGCACTACCTGCTTTTACTTTAGTCACTCACAACCGTAAGCCGTTTTCTGTAAGCTCGCCATTACCTTGTAAATAATGTTGTGGGTTTATGTTCCTCAATGAATAAAAAGTGGCTGCAGTTAAGACCCTGTCAGCTATACTTGGGTCATTAACGAGCTAACAACGAACCAAAACATTGTTTAAAAAGTTGCTTTTAGTCGCCTGTCTTGCTAAATTGACATTTACGTCATTTCATTTTAAACTGAGGGGTTTATTGCAGTTCAAACTCAACTCTGGACCACTAATAAAGGGACTGGTTTCCACCTAGGAGACCAGGTATGTGCAATTAATTATCAGGTAGAACAGAAACCCAGAAGGTTCCGGACCTTGTAGGGTAAGAGATAAATACCCCTGAAATAGAGCAAGTATGCTATTTGGAACACCAGGCTGCTGAGGTCATGCAGAGACTGTCGTTTTGTGTTTATACTTCTTCATAACGATGACACGTTTGATGTCGGACGACAGAATGTTCATGAGGTCGCTGCGACAGAGGTCTACAGTCATGTCCATAGACCCAAATGCACTCTAGGTTTCCAGTTGAAAGTATTCAGACCCCTTGACTTTTTCCACAGCCTCATTCTAAAATTGATTAAAAGTACTTTTTCCCCCTCATCAATCCACACACACACACATAATGCCACAGCAAAAACAGGTCCAGAAATTTCTGCAAATGTAAAAAATAAAATTAAAAAAAGGATTCAGACCCTTTGCTATGAGACTCAAAATTGAGCTCAGGTGCATCCTGCTCCCATTTATCATCCTTGAGATGTTTCTCTTGATTGGAGTCCACCTGTGGTAAATTCAATTGATTAGACAAAAAATGTCTGCAGCATTGAAGATCCCCAAAAACACAGTGGCCTCCATCATTCTTAAATGAAAGAAGTCTGGAACAACCAAGACTCTTCCTAGAGCTGGCCTCCCTGCCAAACTGAGCAAATTGGTGAAGAAGGGCCTTGGTCAGGGAGATGACCAAGAACCCGATGTTCACTTTGACAGAGCTTTGACAGAACCTTCCAGAAAGGAAACCATCTCTGCAACACTTCACCAAACAGGCATTTATGGTAGAATGGCCCGAAGGAAGCCACTCCTCAGTAAAAGTCACATGTCAGCTCACTTGGAGTTTGCCAAAAAGCACCTAGACTCAGCCCATGTGAAACAAGATTCTCTGGTCTGATGAAACAAAGATTGAACTCTTTGGCCTGAATGCCAAGCGTCACATCTGGAGGAAACCTGGCATCATCTCTACAGTGAAGCATGGTGGTGGCAGCATCATGCAGTGGGGATGTTTTTCGCAGCAGGGACTGGGAGACTAGTCAGGATCGAGGGAGAGATGAACAGAGCAAAGTACAGAGAGATCCTTGATGAAAACCTGCTCCAGAGCATTCAGGACCTCAGACTGGGACGAAGGTTCACCTTCTACAGGACAACAACCCTAAGGACACAGCCAAGACAACGCAGGGGTGACTTCAGGACAAGTTTCTGAATGTCCTTGAGTGGCGCAGCCAGAGCCTAGACTTGAACCCAATCAAACATCTCTGGAGAGACCTGAAAATAGCTGTGCAGAGACGCTCCCCATCTAACCTGAGAGTTTGAGAGGATCTGCAGAGAAGAATGGGAGAAACTCCCCAAATACAGGTGTGCCAAGTTTGTAGCATCAGACCCAAGAGGTGCTTCAACAAAATACTGAGTAAAAGATCTGAATACAACATATGTAAATTAGATATCAGTTTTTTGCTTTTAATACATTTGCAAACTTTTCTAAAAACCTGTTTTTGATTTGTCATTATTTAGTATTGTGTGTAGATTGATGAGGCAGGGGAAAAAAACATTTAATCAATTTTAAAATAAGGCTGTAACGTAACAAAATGTGGAAAAAGTCAAGAGGTCAATGAGGCCCTGTACCTTAAGAGTTAGTCATTGAGACCAAACGGGGAGGGAAATCGACACCCTCCTCAGAGTATTCACATGGACACGTGCTGATTAATACGATCCTAGTTGACCCGGCCGCCAGGCTGCAGACTGGCTGGTTAGTAACCCTGTTGACCCGGCCGCCAGGCTGCGGACTGGCTGGTTAGTAACCCTGTTGACCCGGCCGCCAGGCTGCGGACTGGCTGGTTAGTAACCCTGTTGACCCGGCCGCCAGGCTGCGGACTGGCTGGTTAGTAACCCTGTTGACCCGGCCGCAGACTGGCTGGTTAGTAACCCTGTTGACTCGGCCGCCAGGCTGCGGACTGGCTGGTTAGTAACCCTGTTGACCCGGCCGCAGACTGGCTGGTTAGTAACCCTGTTGACTCGGCCGCCAGGCTGCGGACTGGCTGGTTAGTAACCCTGTTGACCCGGCCGCAGACTGGCTGGTTAGTAACCCTGTTGACCCGGCCGCCAGGCTGCGGACTGGCTGGTTAGTAACCCTGTTGACCCGGCCGCCAGGCTGCGGACCGGCTGGTTAGTAACCCTGTTGACCCGGCCGCCAGGCTGCGGACCGGCTGGTTATTAACCCTGTTGACCCGGCCGCCAGGCTGCGGACCGGCTGGTTATTAACCCTGTTGACCCGGCCGCCAGGCTGCGGACCGGCTGGTTAGTAACCCTGTTGACCCGGCCGCCAGGCTGCGGACCGGCTGGTTAGTAACCCTGTTGACCCGGCCGCAGACCGGCTGGTTAGTAACCCTGTTGACCCGGCCGCAGACCGGCTGGTTAGTAACCCTGTTGACCCGGCCGCAGACCGGCTGGTTAGTAACCCTGTTGACCCGGCCGCAGACCGGCTGGTTAGTAACCCTGTTGACCCGGCCGCAGACCGGCTGGTTAGTAACCCTGTTGACCCGGCCGCAGACCGGCTGGTTAGTAACCCTGTTGACCCGGCCGCAGACCGGCTGGTTAGTAACCCTGTTGACCCGGCCGCAGACCGGCTGGTTAGTAACCCTGTTGACCCGGCCGCAGACCGGCTGGTTAGTAACCCTGTTGACCCGGCCGCAGACCGGCTGGTTAGTAACCCTGTTGACCCGGCCGCAGACCGGCTGGTTAGTAACCCTGTTGACCCGGCCGCAGACCGGCTGGTTAGTAACCCTGTTGACCCGGCCGCAGACCGGCTGGTTAGTAACCCTGTTGACCCGGCCGCAGACCGGCTGGTTAGTAACCCTGTTGACCCGGCCGCAGACCGGCTGGTTAGTAACCCTGTTGACCCGGCCGCAGACCGGCTGGTTAGTAACCCTGTTGACCCGGCCGCAGACCGGCTGGTTAGTAACCCTGTTGACCCGGCCGCAGACCGGCTGGTTAGTAACCCTGTTGACCCGGCCGCAGACCGGCTGGTTAGTAACCCTGTTGACCCGGCCGCAGACCGGCTGGTTAGTAACCCTGTTGACCCGGCCGCAGACCGGCTGGTTAGTAACCCTGTTGACCCGGCCGCAGACCGGCTGGTTAGTAACCCTGTTGACCCGGCCGCAGACCGGCTGGTTAGTAACCCTGTTGACCCGGCCGCAGACCGGCTGGTTAGTAACCCTGTTGACCCGGCCGCAGACCGGCTGGTTAGTAACCCTGTTGACCCGGCCGCAGACCGGCTGGTTAGTAACCCTGTTGACCCGGCCGCAGACCGGCTGGTTAGTAACCCTGTTGACCCGGCCGCAGACCGGCTGGTTAGTAACCCTGTTGACCCGGCCGCAGACCGGCTGGTTAGTAACCCTGTTGACCCGGCCGCAGACCGGCTGGTTAGTAACCCTGTTGACCCGGCCGCAGACCGGCTGGTTAGTAACCCTGTTGACCCGGCCGCAGACCGGCTGTTTAGTAACCCTGTTGACCCGGCCGCAGACCGGCTGGTTAGTAACCCTGTTGACCCGGCCGCCAGGCTGGCTGGTTAGTAACCCTGTTGACCCGGCCGCCAGGCTGCAGACTGGCTGGTTAGTAACCCTGTTGACCCGGCCGCCAGGCTGCAGACTGGCTGGTCAGTAACCCTGTTGACCCGGCCGCCAGGCTGCAGACTGGCTGGTCAGTAACCCTGTTGACCCGGCCGCCAGGCTGCAGACTGGCTGGTCAGTAACCCTGTTGACCCGGCCGCCAGGCTGCAGACTGGCTGGTCAGTAACCCTGTTGACCCGGCCGCCAGGCTGCAGACTGGCTGGTCAGTAACCCTGTTGACCCGGCCGCCAGGCTGCAGACTGGCTGGTCAGTAACCCTGTTGACCCGGCCGCCAGGCTGCAGACTGGCTGGTCAGTAACCCTGTTGACCCGGCCGCCAGGCTGCAGACTGGCTGGTCAGTAACCCTGTTGACCCGGCCGCCAGGCTGCAGACTGGCTGGTCAGTAACCCTGTTGACCCGGCCGCCAGGCTGCAGACTGGCTGGTCAGTAACCCTGTTGACCCGGCCGCCAGGCTGCAGACTGGCTGGTTAGTAACCCTGTTGACCCGGCCACCAGGCTGCAGACTGGCTGGTTAGTAACCCTGATAGACTGACCTGTAGTCAAAGAAGAGCTCCTCTCCAGTCTGGATGGTTCTCTTAGCGAAGATCCCTATCCTGTGGTCCCCATTCACCATCATCACTGCAGAGAGAGGAGACTGTCAGCACAATACAGAGGTCTTATCAGTCAAAGGCTGCATCAGTGTTACGTCTGTTGGTCCCATCTGCCGGCGTATTAAGTTCTATACACCAGACTGGCTGGATCAGCTGATATACATCTGGTGGTTTAAACACTGCTGTAGGATACTTTCTCATCTTGACCCCTTGGGAAACATTCACACAAAATCAACTAATGAAAGTGTTTTAGGGGCTGTCTGACCTTTTGCATAGCAGTTGGGATGAACGGAATGGTTGGCGAAACGAATCTTGTTTCCCTTCCTAGTAGCATCCACTACAAAGTCTGGGGAAGGGGGGGGGGGTTAGCTTGCCCTCCCACTTAACAAAAACAGTATTTCAATACTTTTGTGTGTGTGTTACCATTGTTGAGGTTGAACAGGAAGCTACACATGTATTTGTCATAGACCTTCCCTCTGCGATCACCCTCATCTTGGGAGATTATCTACAAGGAAGGGAGAGAGAAACACACACACACAGGATCAACAAACAGAACAATTATTTTCCACAGGTTTGTACATCACATACAAGCAGGCAAAAGCCATCACCCAGACAGAGTTGAGCCTCACCTCTCCACAGTACTCAGAGATGAACTCATTCTTCTGAACTGGCTCTTTGATGAAGATGCCCCAGCCTGCGACATCAGACGGCGCTAGGAGCAGGTGCTGAGAGGTGGGGGCCAAATAGTGAGCAACAGATACCAAACCAACAAAGGAAAAGTCCTGTACAGCTGGACAATGCGATCCATACTGGGAGTGTGTGTGTGTGTGTGTGTGTGTGTGTGTGAGACCTTCTTGGCTCCCCTTTGTATGGAGCAGTTTTTACAGGAGACGTTCTTGCTGTCCCAGTGTTCAGCGGCTCCGCAGGTCAGACACAGGTCAGGGTCACACTCCCTGACCGCCAGGTAACACGGACACTGCTTGGTGTTGCACTGGGCCTTACACCTGCATCCTGGGAAACGGTTCTGACCTACACACAGACAGACAGTTAGAGTGAGTGTGTCACAGAAACTGGTCATCTGCAATGTAATATTGTATGGAAATAAAGTATTTAAAAATGTCCTCACACTCTGAGCTGCACTGGCAGAATTTCTCACAGAAGTTCTGAGCGGTGACGCAGGGGCAGGAGGAGTCACAGGGCTGGCGGGGGTGGTCACATGGCTGGTAGTTATACACGTGGTTGGACGAGCCATCTACAGGGGAAGGGTTCAAGCACAGGTCAGCAACTTGCAACAAAAAATGAATTAGTCATAAACACGTCACATTGACCACAACACATTCAAAGATTGTGTGGCGCCGCAAGCTAACAGAGTATTGTGAAGGTTCCAATGCTAGGAGAGATGGAGACAATCGTCACCTTTCTTCAGCTGGATCTTCCTGCAGTAAGTGGCCCATAACCTGAAAACACCACCACCAGTAAGTTAGTATATATTTTCCATGAAAGTTGACAACCAGATCCTCCGACTGTACCCTTCTCAGTCGCCCCATTAGTGCACCCTCAAGCAGTCAGTCTATATTTTGGGCGAGGCTTACATGCTGACCAGACCGGACACGTCGCGTGCGCGAGCGTCACAAAATAAATTTAGAAATCCATGTTGACCAATTATTGCGCGCGCGTCTGGGGGCTAAAATAGAAGTCAGTTCTATTTCTGACGCAGATCGCGCTGCAAGTCCTGCCTCTCCCATCTCCTCATTGGTTTATAGAAGCAGGTACCCACGTGCCATCTCCTCATTGGTTATACCCACGTGGGTGATTGAAAGACGAACTGTTTTGCCAGTAGTCGTGGTAATATAATGAAAGTTTAGATGCCAATCACCATATAAGTTAAACAATGAAAAAGCCTGGAAGGAGGAGAGATGACTAGAAACGATTCGGTTGGCCGTTTTATGTGTGGAGTAATTGTCGGAGTAGAGGTCCTTGTGCATTTCAGGTAAAATAACAACTCAATGTTTATGTCCCAAAACAAATTAGCTAGCAACAGCAAGCTAGCTAAATACGACAAATTAACTTTAGCTAGCAAGTGCAAGCTAACTAGCTAAATTACCATGCATGTTTAATGCTTTTAGACCTGTCCCCAAATTAATGTCATTGTTTTGAGAGTATTTTAACCTGCGTGTCGTGATCGCGTTTGGTGTGGGGGGGCTAAATAAATGTATGCACGATAGCGCACGATGGCGCACGCGAGCAGCCGGTTTGGGTTCCGTGTTACCTGTGGTGTTTCCGCTTCTTCTTGCGAGGGGGCGTGTCTTCGTCCTCAGCCGGAGCACGAGCGATGATACTAGACTCCTTTACTCTGAACTCGTAGACCTAGAGACACACATTACTAGACAATATACAACCTGCCAAGTTAGCCCACAACGTTATGAGTTCAAAGGGGGGTAAAAATGTAAGAAATGTGAAAGAGAGAAAATTACTTTCAGCATAGGTGCTGTGATGATAGATACACACACCTGTCTGCAGGTCTTGGTTCCTATGAGTCGTGCTATAGGGCAGTAGTTATCATAGTAGGTTCCGATGAGAACCCTAAAGAGTGAAGCCTCGGCAGCGCTCCAATCAACAACCTGAGGGTCACACGTCAGCTTCAACTTCTCTGAAGGCTGGCACCGTGAGTTGCCCTCTAGAGTACACACACGGTAATGGTTAGTGTGTGTCTGTGGTGTGGTGTGGTGGTGTGTGTGTTGGTGGGCGTGTGGTGGTGCTGGTGTGTGTGTGTGTGTGTGTGTGTGTGTGTGTGTGTGTGTGTGTGTGTGTGTGTGTGTGTGTGTGTGTGTGTGTGTGTGTGTGTGTGTGTGTGTGTGTGTGTGTGTGTGTGTGTGTGTGTACCTGAGCTGCTGGTGGTGTCCTTCTTATCATCATCTTTCCCCTCCTGCTCGCTGTCCGTGTCTTTGGTATCCGTGGAGACTGTTGGTGTGCTGGGCCGGCTGTTGCCGCTGGGTCGTCCCCGGCGACGGATCACGGGGCTTTTGGAAGGAGTCTTGGACCTCTCGGTTGCCATGCCGTCAGGGTACTCCCTCACCAAACCATCCTAGACAACCACCACAGAACAACAATCAGAACTGGAGGTGTCTCTCTCTCTGTGTGTGTGTGTGTGTGTGTGTGTGTGTGTGTGTGTGTGTGTGTGTGTGTGTGTGTGTGTGTGTGTGTGTGTGTGTGTGTGTGTGTGTGTGTGTGTGTGTGTGTGTGTGTGTGTGTGTGTGTGTGTACTTGCCTGCACCAGGTACATATAGCACTCGTCACCACAGGGTTTACTGTCCAACAGATTCTCCATGTTTTTACGCTTATAGGTGTTAGGCGTCGCATGGAAGGCTGGAGAGAGAGACAGAGGAGAGAGATGAGTGGTCACAGTGAAGTCAAAGAGGGGTAGTGCAGAACAGTCTAAATGGGGAGAGAGAAAGCGTGTCCGTACACTCACGGTGCAGGAAGCAGTCGTATTTGAAGCAGCGCCGGCAGAACAGTGTGTGGAAGGAGTGTAGACTCTGTTCTCTCTGAACGGAGCGAGCGTTAGGACCGTCCATGTTAGGAGTACACTCTGGAGGCACCGCACCGGGCAACTGGGGCTCTGTCAGCTCCTTGTACCTGATAACACACACACCTCATTATAGTACAGACAAAACAGAAACATGCACTACTGACACACACACACACACACAGAGGAGTACTTACTTCTCTTTGAGTGCCTCTGTGGAGCCCTTATCAGGGAACATGGAGGAAATGGCCTCAAAGATCTTATCAGACGGAAACTTCTTGGAACTGTCACTGCTGCCTTGGCCTAAAAGCAGAGAACACATAGGGGATACACACACACAACTTCTTTAAAAAACAGTCACTGCGTCAGCCCACACAGGACACAGGAGGGTAAGGAGAGATTAAGACCTGAGAGGACCTAGGGAAGGGAACTAGGTGAGATAAAGGGGAGAAGGAATCGTTTTGGGATAAGGCTAATTTCTATTCTTGGTTAGAGGCAGTCTGCCTTACTTTCAGTGTTGATCAGGGGTTCCTGGTGGGGATCCTCAACCATGTGGTCCTTCCCCTCACACAGCTCCATCTTCAACTCCTGCTCTTCTTCATCAAAATCCTCCTCGTTGTCACTGTACTGGGTCAGGGCCCCCACCAGCTCCACAAAGATCTCATCATTAATGAAGCCGCACTCTGGAAACAGACACACCAGTCATTAAACATGACACCACATCAAATCAAAACGTGATAATATAAAACAGTGTCTTACCCCGGTCTCCGTGAACTTTGCCGTCGTAGTTCTTGATGAGTTCCTCTATGAAGGTTCCGTCTTGGTCCAGAATCTCGTCTCCCATGTAGGGGATGTTGTGGAGAACCGTCTCATCTTCTACCTACAAGGCAGGCAAGGTGTGTCAATAGGCCAGGTGGGTCAGTAGGCGAGGTGACACACCTGGCCTACTGACACACACACACCTGGCCTACTGACACACACACACCTGGCCTACTGACACACACCTGGCCTACTGACACACACCTGGCCTACTGACACACACCTGGCCTACTGACACACACCTGGCCTGCCTTGTAGGTAGAAGTAGCGAGTCAATAGGCCAGATGTGTCCGAACAACTCCATTAAAGTTTAAGAAATCACTATCATCAAGTCGGGACTAGACTACTACATCAGATTGGATAACTACAGTTCCAGCGCACGTGTCAGAACAAGCTTAGTATCGCACAGTTTGTGTGTTTTTATGTTTACCATGAAGTTCTGCTGTAGCGGGGACCAGGAGTACATGACAGGTACAGAGGCCACAGCGTTGAGCGTCTTCAGAGGGATCACCTGTTTGGAGAACTCGGAGAAACCACTGTCCACCGTACACTGTAGGAGACAATATACACATTATAGAACTCAGACAAGTCACACTGGTGAAGAACTGTAAAAGGTGAAACATGGTGAAAGACAATAAACTGATGTTTAAAAAACGGACATCTGTTAGCATGTAAAACATGGATTTACAATATCTTTGGCTAGATGCGTGAGTGAAGTGCGCGCTGACCTCTCTGGTTCCTCGTAAGGAGCTAACAGATGTCATGATGTGAAGGGGCTGGATCCTCCTGGACTTCCACTCAGCATTCAGGATGTCTGTCCGCTCCAAGATCCTCTGACGGTTAGAGTTAAACATACTCTAGGGAGGAGAAAACGCACCGTCAGAAACCTCTCTCTCTCTCTGTGTGCGTGTATGCGTGTGTGCGTGTGTGCGTGTGTGTGTACCTTGACCTCGTCGGCCCGTCTGAAGCGTAGCCTCATGTACTCACACTTCACCCTCCTCCTCCAACCCACTGGTCCCTTCACAGACCGCTTCCCTGTCAGCACCATGGTCAACCTGGAACACAGGCTTTTACAATCATGCACAGTACAGGAGAAAAGGCTAAGAGCTATGCTTCCGCACTAAGAGCTGAGATTTGACATTTTACAAAAACCCAACGGAACTTTGGACACCATTGTTCATCATTGTACATGTTGATAAGGGGCAGAGTCTATTTCCAGAGTCATGAACGGTCGTTCTAGTTTCGATTCCCATCTCTCCACACCCGTTCTACAGACGCACTGAGAAATTCAACGCCAGGCCAACTAACTTCTTGTTTCATGTCTCTAATTCACATTCAAAGGCTTTATTGTCCATTTACTTGGGGTAAAACAGAAATCACAAAATCAGTCTTTGGCTTCCATCACAGGCTCAGTCCCAAACACAGTCCTGTAGCCTCCATAATAGCATCTGCTTTAGTAGAGAAGTCCTGGAGAAATGGATGTTGGAGATGGCCTGAGTTCACAAGCTGCAGAAATCATGTGTCTGCTTCAAGACTGCTGTCTGATTGGTCAAAACCACATACTGATGACACACTACTGGAAAGAATACTGCCTATAGCTCTGGGTAGAGGAACTAGAGTCTCCTTTTGTTCATCTGCCCTGACATTGTCATATCTGACCAGCCTGCAGGTAGGATACGCTGTCAAAATATACAATTGTTCTTTCCTCAGTGAAAAACTGAGGAAATCAGACAGCAGTCTTGAAGCAGGCATGATTTCTGCAGCTTGTGAACTCAGGCCATCTCCAACATCCATTTCTCCAGGACTTCTCTACTAAAGCAGATGCTATTATAAATAAAGCCTGGTCTAATCCAATCAGATCTCCTTCCTTGAGGACACATACACTCTACAGGCTGCCATGGAAACCTGTCATCACACACCACCAGGCACCACACTGGATACTGATGTCTAGGGTTTCTCTAAGCAGAGAATGACTCGCAGTACGTTTACACAATATAACTTTACTTTGACCATAGTTACAGGAAACAAACAACGTATTCTGCTGTCATTTCTCAACCCAGACAGCACACCTCATACAGACATGAAGTTGAGAGGAACACAGGGTCAAGCTGCAGTGCAGCACCCCTGGGTGGAGAGCAACGGTTGGCGATTGTTGTGAGGAGGAAGTGAACCCAGCAGTCCTACAGTTGCCAGATCAATTTCCCCAACACCCGGTCCGAATTCGAACAGGCGACCTTTAGGCTATAGGTCAAACTTTTTTAAGCCGCTGGGCTACGGCGCTACTCGAATCTTTCTTTGTTTAACAGTTCGATACAAACACGTTCAGATGTTCGATGAGGGTCTCAATATTAAGACGAAGAGTACAATTAACAATCGTATAAGGTAATGCTGTACTACACTAGTGCAAGACCACTAAATCTCCTACTAGTAACCTGCTGCGTGAATTATCCTAACCTGCTACGAAAAAGTAACTTCCGGTCGTAGTTGTATAACACCTAGTCAAAACCCTCTCAAGTGACACACATTGGATTTTTCTTTGTTCATCAAACCGCTTTGATGTCATTGCTATCGCCAAATCAATCGCTGTCATGTCAAATGTGACAATTTGACAGAATTGTAGTTAAGTGGTTTTCAACGTAGCTAGTATCAAGCAAACTTGCCAATTCATATGAAGCTAGCTAAGTGTATTTCAACCCATCCTACCAAATAATTCTGATTCTTGTGAATGTATGCCTTGACATAACGGAAACTGAGTAACGTTAAGGCTTGAATGACACCGCTACAAAGTTCAATAAAGTTAAACGTTGCCAGGCATGAGTCAATGCGGAAACATTGAAGGAAAACCCGTCCACAGCAGGCAAAAACACCCGAGTTAATTGGTACAACTATCATATTTCCACATTGGCTGGCTAACTGTTTTGCTTTATGTCTGATAACTGCCAGATCAGGCAAGTCCAGAGCGGGGTCAACGAACAGTAGTATCCTTCCCTACCTAGCGACCAAGACAGAGGAAAATAACGTTGTGACTTGCTATTAGTATTATTTGTTTTTCACTGAGGAAAGAACAATTGTATATTTTGACAGCGTATCCTACCTGCAGAGAGGGGTCGGTCCTCATTCAATGTAGTGACTCGGGATCAACTGGACACACACCGAGAAATAATCTTTCGTTGACCGGAATTACTACTGTTTTGTTGGCAAGCTCGTTAGCTAGAGAGTAGGGGGTGGTGGTGATAAATTGAAATCGCACATCCGCGGAGTCGACTACCAACTCTAGCTAGCGAAAGAACAACACCGGCTCGCTACACAAAACCAGGCGCTTCTCTTTGGTCTTCACTTCCCAGTGGATATAACACGGATTGTTTGAGGCTGTTAACGGATTTATTGTAAATATACTATTATATTTAACAGTTTTTCTCAATTGCAATGTTTTCCACCTAAGGACCTGGCTCACTATTCAAACATCTCTCCGTCTATCACTCAACATTCGCCGCCCACTCCAACCACAGTAGCTTCAACGCGCGCCAAACATATGGGCCAATCACCGCAGCGGATATTCAAGCTTCTCACTGCGATGCATCACGATAGGTCTGATTGAATCGGGGAGCTGGCCAATAATAGGCAGCGCTACATCGGGGGGCCCGGATTGGGGGACATGTGGACAAGTTCCTTTTGTTCTCTCGGTTTTCTTTTATAGCATTATGTTTTGAAGGAAAAAGGAAACCGCACACTGCTCTTGATAGTATAACCGATATTTAATAAGCTTACGTATCGGCCTCACGGCCTTCGTCAGAGCTTTTTGTGATTTTTTTAAATTTGCACCCTTATGTAGACCTGGCCCCACCCACATCCGTTCTACACATCGAAGGGGGTTGTAGGCAAAGGAAAAACAAATAAGTGCTACCAAATATAACAATATGCATTTCATAAATATTACAAAAGTGTATAAATAAGGCGTATTGAACACGACAGTAAAATCTCAATGAGGACATAGCAAGTTTTCATTAGTCATTGGGTACATCGTACGAAAAACGTCAGAATAATCTACAAGAGACACATATTTCATGTTCAGTTTCGCAACATAACATACATAGGCATTTCATCATTAAGTCCTTTAGGAAATAATGTCTGGAGGGTGAAAATCCAAAAACATTCTCTTTTACTCAGAGTATTATTAATATCCCCTCCCCTGTCTGATATCTTAACTTTCTCTATGCCACAAAATCTAAAGGTGGAAATGTCATGCTTCAGGTCATTGAAATGTACTGCGACTGGATGATCCCTGTCGTTTCTCCTGATTGAATTTTTATGTTCACTAATTCTCTGTTTGAGAGAGCGGGTGGTTTTACCGACATAACAGAGCCCACATGGACATTTAATAATGTAAATCACATGGGTGGTGGAACACGTAATAATGTCATTTATTTGGAACCGTTTTCCTGTGTGTGGGTGGCAGAAATATTCACACTTCATCATATTGTTGCACTGTGCGCATCCTCTGCATTTATAGCTACCATTTGGTAGAGGGCGTAAAAGAGCTTGGCTGATTTTCTTTTGTGGCTGGCAGTTGGCATGAACCAATTTATCGCGTAAATTGCGACCTCTCCTATACACAATACGTGGTGGATATTTTAATTCAGCCGGCAAACCTGGGTCCGATGATAAAATATGCCAGTGTTTCTTGACCACACCTCCCACTTTTCGCGAGTTCAAAGTATATGTAGTTGTGAACATTACGGAGTGTTCTTTAGCTTTAGCGGGTCTTTTTTGTACATTTACATTTAAGTCATTTAGCAGACGCTCTTATCCAGAGCGACTTACAAATTGGTGCATTCACCTTATGATATCCAGTGGAACAACCACTTTACAATAGTGCATCTAACTCTTTTAAGGGGGAGGGGGGGGGTTAGGAGGATTACTTTATCCTATCCTAGGTATTCCTTAAAGAGGTGGGGTTTCAGGTGTCTCCGGAAGGTGGTGATTGACTCCGCTGGCCTGGCGTCGTGAGGGAGTTTGTTCCACCATTGGGGTGCCAGAGCACTATGAATGTTTAAATGATGTATTCAATATGGACAAACAAAACACAATAATGTGTGTGTTATTGTAGCAGTTCATCTCGTGTTTTTTCCAATGCCAAATGATGAGCTTCATCCACACATTGTGACGAATAGCCTCTTAGAAACTTCATGCGCATCTCCGCTGCTTTTTCTAGATAATCCCCTGTGGAGTGGCATATACGGCGCAGTCTAAAAAATGGCTTCTTGGAAGTCCCCTTTTTAATGGCTCAGGATGGAAGCTGTCACCCTGTAATAGAGTATTTCTGTCCGTTTCTTTTCTATACAGAGTTGTAAACAGGGTTCCATTTGATTTCTCAATCCACATATCGAGATAATGAACACGTTGAGTGTCACGTTCAATAGTGAATTTGAGATTAGGGTCAATGTCATTGAGTAGTGCCATAAAATCTGACAGTTTTTCTTCAGTTCCTTCCCATATACAAAACATGTCGTCAATATATCGATACCACATCAGGACTTTATTCAAAAATGGATTCTCGTTTTCATTATTAACAAAATGTTCTTCAAAAAGACCCATATAGAGGTTAGCATAGCTCGGAGTAAATATAGAGCCCATCGATGTTCCATTCGTTTGGAGGTAGTATTCATCATCAAACCTGAAATAGTTATACGTCAAAACATATTCAGCCAACTCTAGAATGAAGTTTGTTGGTGGATATTCATTAGTATCTCTGTCTCCCAAATAGTGTGCAAGTGCTGCCAGCCCCCCCACATGGGGAATGCTGGTATATAGACTCTCGACATCTAATGTGACCAAAATACAGTCTTCTTTTAAACCCGTTATTGGTGAGATCTTGTTTATGAAGTCTATAGAGTCTTTTACATATGATGGCAATGATTGCACATGAGATTTAATAAAAGAGTCTACAAAGTTCGACAATGGCTCTAGCATTGAGCCTATTCCTGCAACCACTGGTCTGCCTGGATAGTTGCCTTGTGTTTTAGGTTTGTGTAATTTCGGTAAAATGTATAAGCATGGATGTATGGCACATTTGCAGCAAAGATATTCATATTCAGGTTTTGAGATAAGGTTGTTTAATAGGGCTCCAGATTCGAGCATATATCCCTTTGGAACACCTGTGTGGGATCAACACTCAGTTTTCTATAGAAACGTTCATTGCTGAGTTGTCTCTGAATTACTTCTTTATATTTTTCATAGTCTAAAACAACCACAGCACCCCCCTTGTCTGCAGGTTTTATAACCAAAGATGAATCTTTCATTAATTCATTGAGTGCCAGTTCTTCTGTTCTAGTGAGATTCTTCTGAATATGGTTTGTTTGTCTCGTATATACTGACATGGCTTCTTGTTCGACTAACCTACAATAGGTATTAATCGATATAATGTATAGCATTATGTTTTCAATGATACAAATATGTATATGCGAGGTGTTTACAGTCTCCCCTGGTACCACGTTAACGTGCAACTATTTACAGTTACAGTTACTCCCCATTACTCCCCATTAGATTATGGTAATAATACCATATTTAATAATCAATGAGACAATTAGCCATGTACAATTTCAGTAGATATGAGTTGCCTACATATTGGTAGCTAAACCGTTATACACAAATCAAAGCAATTTACTAAACGGTGGATGTGTTTTATATCGTAGACAACCGTTTATATAGTACATATACGCTGTATTTCTATTATGGCCACGGCCTGTAAACCTTGCAATGGTAGAGTGTAGTCGCAACAGTCTAAATTCACTTCCTCATCCCCTTTCCTCGATCTGCACTGACGGCTGAGAGCTAGACTGGTAAAAACATCCTCCTGTCCATCATTTCCCACTAGACTGGGAAGTTTACAAGGAGAGTAGCCCACTAAGGTATACAAAGGAGTAGCCTCTGCCGAGTCCGGAACAAGCGAATGTTTTTTTATTATGTATTTTTATTCAGACATTTTCAAAAATCAAACAGGCATAATTCACATATATAAATAACATATATTTCAATAGACAGAAAACATGTAAAAAAATTAAATAAACAAATGTAATAAAACAAAAACACAGGGTGGTCTATTCAGGAATCAAATTTTATTCCTCACATACACACACATATTTAGCAGATGTTATTGCAGGTGTAGCGGGATGCTTGAGTTCCTAGCTCTTGATATACGATCAAGGGCTTGTTTGGATTTAACCAATTTCAAAGATTTATATAATCACTTTTCCTCATTTAAGACAATAAACAGCGGGGAGTAGTTTGTAAAAAAAAACATTTGTGAATGAAATATTTTGCCATGATGATATACATACATTCATTAGCTTCCCTGTCCTTATAGGTGCCCGCATGTCCCGGATTGTGCGGGACAGCCCCGAATTTTGTCCCGCATCCTATAACCAAACAATCATGTCCCTCACTTTATCAACAAATTCACACCACTAATTTACAAAAAAAGTTCAATTTGTCCCGTATTTCAGTCAGACATCCCAACCTGTATGTTTTGCAGCAGAAAGGAAGAGACGAAGCGAGACGTTTCACTCTCGCAAAAATCTGTCCAAAATAAACCCAATGCTTTTCTTGTTTTTTTAACCTAAACTTGTCGCCTGTCTTCACGCCTTTGGGACGACCCCCATAGTCAGGGCGGATACATAAGCATCGCATATATATATACGCATATACGCAACAAAAAAATAATATATATATATATACAGACAAACAGATCTCTGTTTGCATTCAAGTTTGACAAGATATATATAATAAGGATGTGGCACTGGTGCTGTTAAACATTTCTGTTTAGATGTGATATTCTACGCAGCGCAAGGCGAGACGTCGGCCAGTGTAATATCGTCAACCAATCACATTGTCAAATCCTTTCGGTCTAAATTCCAGCTAAATTTGGCGGACAGTTAACTACTTATAAAAAGAGAGGAAGAGCTACAACAGTAAGTAAATAGCCGTAAGACCTATTTTTTGGGGGGGTCCGCAGGGGTGGGTGGGTCCCCGTGGGAATCGAACCCACAACCCTAGCATTGCAAGCGCCAAGCTTTACCAACTGAGCAACATCACATTATCACAAACCATTTGATGTCTAAATTACTGTATTGTTTTTCTTCATGGTGATGGAAAGTCTACAGGTACTAACCTAGATGACCAGCCTATGTACAATACAGTAATGTACATTAAGTCGTTTGTAAGGATGGTAAATTATTACTGCACAAAAAGTGGTTGTTTTCCATGTTATTTGATTAAGAAAAATATTGAATTTGATGTGGATGTTTTGTGTCTTTGACCATAACTTTGCACCTTTTGATGTAAATGTTTGAGGACAAGGTTGTTCTTTCTGGATTCCATTAGAATAACAAATCGCAGAGAAAGGGACAGAGCAACAACTCTTACAATTCCAACAATTGAATCCTGCAAGATACTGTTTTTAATTATTAAAACCTCTTATTAATGTGACAGTCTCTGAAATCAGGCACTATAATTACTTGAAAATATATGTTTTTCTACATTACTTATTTTATTGATTTCCCACCATTTTATAAGACAGCCATCCAGACCTTCCTAGGACTATGTCAACGTCCTCTGTCGAATAAACATGTATTTGCCTCCCTCTGGTGGTCGGCTGCATCATTACATCCATTTATATCACTTCACTGCAACATTGCGTAAAAGGGGCGGTCCTTAGAAAAACATTTATCCAGCTTGACTGCTTCACAGCACAGACATGGCAAAGCAAACACTGAATTTGGCACGAGCAGGTGGTTCTAAATATACAACTTTCATAGCTCTACAATAAAGAATGCTACCTACACACTTCATTAAACCTAAAATAAGTAAAGATGTCATTACGTCCGAGGCAGACATTGCATTTGCTCAGGACGACAAACACGAGCCGTTTGCATAGCCCTTCTCTCCTTGTCTATAAAAGGGACACACACACTGTTTAAATGGCCCAAATGTTGATTGAGACATTGACAAATTTAACAGATTTTGACTATCACTAATGTCATGATATGTTTGGTAAAGTAATAAAGAAGGTGAAATATTTGGGGTAGATGTTCCTAAAACAGATTCTAAATTATATATGGACAAATAAAGTATGAAAATAAAGTATGAAAAGGCTTAACCATTCACAATAAAAATGTATTATACTTGTGTACTAGATCATATGGGTTGAGAAGTGTTTTTTCTCAGACATAAATTAACAATTCCAGGTGAAAGCCAAATGTTATAGCTTTCTGGGGGGGGCACACTCTACAACATGAATAAAATATTGCACTCATGCTAGATTGATGACTAAAACCATAGCGAAACAGTGCAAAACGGCTGTCAGCTCAACTTTATACAACTACCTTTTATGCCAAAGCAGAGATGCTGATTTTTTCCCCCTGAGCTACAGACGTCTATACCAGGCCGCTAATATTAGTAAACGCCCAGTGCACTACTTTTAGGGATTTAAAAATATATATTTTATTAATTTCAGATGTTCAGATTTTTCCCGTGGCTATGGCCGAGTGTCTGTTTTTTGTTTTTTCCCCCCTTTCAGTTAAGACCTAGACAACCAGTTGAGGGGAGTTCCTTACTAATTACTGACCTTAATTCATCAATCAAGTACAAGGGTGAAGCAAAAACCTGCAGACACTCGGCCCTCTGTGGAATGAGTTTGACACGTGTGCCCTAAGTGGTTGTAAATATGCAGAATATATTGCTTTATGTTGGTCAGCATCACAGGAGGTTGACGACACCTTAATTGGGGAGGACAGGCTCGTGGTAATGGCTGGAGTGGAATAGTTGAAATGGTATCAAATACATCAAACATGGTTTCCATGTGTTTAATGCCTTTCCATTTGCTCCTTTGCAGCCATTATGAGCCTTCCTCCCCTCTGCACCCTCCACTGATCAGCATCCTAATTGTGTGTGTGTGGGTGGGGCTATTTAGTGTCATAAACACCTGCTATAAGACAGCAGATCGTTGAGATGTGACTTGTTTATGCAGGTTTAACATCTAATGCATTTGGTCTGATATCTGATATTTTTATTTTGGATAGCTAGCCTGTAATGTCTCTTCCCCTCATACCCTGAAATAAAAAATATTTACTTTCATATTTAACTGTCAATTTCTGTTATCAACCTACAAATTAAGCATATGGCTATAAATTACATAAAGGACTTGCTTGCTCCTTGGCAATGTTCTGGCGACAAATGTGTATATATTGTAGCGACCCTGCACAGACAGCTGTGTGTCGTGTTATGCTGTTAGTTGGTTGTGTTGTACTTACCAGTACCCAGTGTTCGCGGGGTCCGACATGCCAATCACGGGAATGCCTAGAATGTTCTGATGCCGGGGGGATGGAGCATTGCAAGTTAATACCATGTTTAACCATTGTTATTTCTCTTACGTCTGGTCTTCACAAGAAAAGGTCACGGTTGCTTTGTACGGTTATCTTTCATTTATTTGGCGTGGGCTACGGTCAAACTGTAGCCTGTGTGGTGTTGGGTTAATAAACCGTGAATTCGTAAACTCAGTCAACTGTCAATTGTTCCTTTTCCTCGGTCAATTGTTCCTTTACGATCTAGCCAGGTGATTGCAATATATTATAGAAGACCCTCGCACTACAATAGTCTTCAGTGCCACATTACGACAGTAGAGGTCCCTCAACTAACAGCAAAAACTGATGATTTTGTTCTTATTGCAGTAACGTTACCATGGGTTAGTTATAAAAAAAAATCTTTGGTAGAAGTGTTGATAGTTGATTTGGCTTTACCACAAATTAGCATTGCATTTCTTATCAGTTCTGCTATTTACTTTCTATTCAAGGATTGCTCCTAAAGAGGTTACTACGGTACTGTTGGCTTTGGGTAATGTGAGAGACAGAGGGTAAAGTTATAAGCTATCGTAGCTAGTTGTGCAAACAAGTTAGTTGTGTTGCTAGCGTATCACGTGATGTACGGAATGGCAGATAGCTAGCGCAGGTTATCGAAATAACATTTAAATAATGTCAAAGTAACTATTGGAAATGTGAAACAGTTGTTTATACTTTGGCTAAAACCTAGCATTTATATTCGTTTATTTAGCTATACAAACAAGCTAAAACTACACACCTCTGAGAACAAGCCATCTCAAACAGCTGACAGTCAGTTATGCTAGCTAGCTAAATCAAGGGTGAAGGTGTAATACATCAGACGAGATCAGACAGCCATCCACATAAAGAGACGCACATGAAGTTATTGAACTGGGAACATTTTCACTCTGAGAAAATTTACAAAATGACGGTACAACTACAACACAATCAGAAAGATTGTTACTATTTCACGAAGGGCAGAGTTTTAATGACCCTTTCAACAAAATATATTGCAGTTTTGAAACTGCCATAACTGTAGTTGACTTATTTTGGACGCAGTAATTGCATAAGTCAGTGGCGGTCAATGCCGTTTCAGATGAGGACGTTTTTTTTTCTTTATGAATATGGCCTTATTTCTATTTCAGCATATTGGATAACTGTCATTCATATTCCATTCACCCAGTTAAAAGTAACAGCAATAGGTTTAGGCTGCTACATGATACTCAAATTTTCCCTATACCCATCATGATGTTGCTACAACCTAGCCTATGAATTAAAGTTTACAACACAGGTCGAAAGACAAATCGATTTGACAGTGAAACATGGACAGTGACATTTAATACCGCCTTGCACTCTTGCCTGCATCTAGCTGATAGTGGGTGTAATCATTAGTCCAACAGTTGCAAGCAAGTTTCTATTGGACAAATTCAGGTAGGTTTATCCCTGTTATGTTCCGTTTGCTTCTGTTTAAACAAATATAACAGAATCAGCGAAATGAATACACCCCTGATCACACGTAAACACAGTCCAGTTTCATAGCAGCCATGTTGTATTACTTCTTGCATCTATGTTATGCGCTCTCCTCATTTCACCTCTTCCCTTCACTTGTGGACTTCAATGCACAACACATCAGCTGTATTTGACCTTGCAAAAAAACCTTAACAAGCTAAACAGCCTACATCGTTGTCACCATATTAGCTAAAGTAACATCATAGTCAGCATAGCTAATAGAACTAACGCGTTAGTAAACCCGCTACAATCATGCAGTAACTTTACAGTGTACAGTCATTAAGCAGTTACACCGGCGGGCCCCATTGGCAATACATTAGTAAAACCAAAAGCTTACCTTGGAAGAGTTCCAGTGTTGTGTTGGATAGTCATAGCAAGCTAGCTAACATAGCATCCCTCTGAGCAGGTTGTTTCAGTAGGCTAAACTAGCCAGCTGCATTTGCTAAGTGAGTGAAGCTGAAAAAAAGACACAATTTCTCATTTAAAATTTTTTGTTCATAACTGTCACACTGTTTTCTTTCTCTTGGAGTCAACTACTGACCACATTTTATGCACTGCAGTGCTAGCTAGCTGTAGCTTATGCTTTCAGTACTAGACTAATTCTTTGATCCTTTGATTGGGTAGACAACATGTCAGCTCACGCAAGAGCTCTGATAGGTTGGAGGACGTCCTCCCGAAGTTGTCATAATTACTGTGTCAGTCTATGGAAGGGGGTGAGAAGCATGCACCTCCTAGGTTTTGTCTTGAATTCCATGTACTCAGAGGATGGAAGCTAACTGCCCTCCGGGTACACCATGGTGCTACCCATAGTGCTGTTGAGGGTACTGTAGACCTTTGCAAAATAGTGCGTTTAAATCAATAATTTTGGTATAGTTATCTAAAAATATTTATGAAATTCACTGAGGACGATAGTCCTCCCGAGGAGCCTCTACTGAGTTAGACTGCAATATTACTGTAGTAAAAACGTGTTATTTTGGACGCAGCATACTGCAGTTAGACTATTGCACTGCAGTTAAATTGCACTCTGACTGCAATCTTTTTTCGTAAGGGGACAGCTCAGAGGAATTATGCAGCTACCAATCAGTACATAACTGTATACACAACACCACAAAACCACATCAGTTTTCAAAACATTTTATTTAAAAATACTTAGAAATCTGGAACACAGTGCTTACATGCTTTTAGACATGAAAAACAAAAGCTGAATCTGTGGATCACAGCAACTCACTAATAGCCCTCTTTGGGGACACTAACTCCTAGGCCCTAACCACCAGGCGCTTCCCCTAGGTCCTAAACACTAGGCCCTAGTGGAGATCTGAGAGGGTTGAATACATCTAAACAATAGTGGTAGCTCCATCTTGCTCTCTGATCCAACCCTCTAAGGTCTATGCATAAGTGGCTAGGGTGTAGGAGGGGTTGATTTGAGTTTGACAGCCTCTGCCCTCGGCTCCCCCAGGGCACCTGGGACTGCAGACTCTGCACAGTTGGGCGTTTAGGTACTCAAGAGAGAGATTCTCAAAGTTCATCTCTGCTCTGTGATAACTTTGTGGCGTGCTGTTCCAAGAACTTACTAAATCCATCTATGGTTCTGTCCCCGCCCTCAAATTTGATTGGGCTCTGCTTGCTGTTGCTAGGCGCAAAGTAGATGGTGGGGAAGCCCTCCGTTTTGTAGCTGTCGTAAGGCACATCGTTAGCTGTGGCGTCCATTTTGGCGATGACCAGGTTCTTCTCATCCTTGTATTTCTTCCCCAGGGCGGTGTAGTCGGGGTCCAGCTTCTTACAGTGGCCACACCACGGGGCGTAGAACTCGATCAGAACGTCTTTCTTGGTATCCATCACGATGTCGTCGAAGGTTTTCCCAACCACTACCGTCACAGGGCCTTGGTTGTTCTTGGGCACTGGCTGAGATTTGATGACGGGCTTCAGTTTGCCTGTAGAGAGGGACAGACAAGATCAGACACACTAATGTATAGTCTATTACACGATCTTGGCAATTCTGACAGTTTCAATGGTCAACCCTGTTAACTCAATAGGACCATGAAGACCTGTCACATATTGATGTTTGGCTGGCAGCAAACAAGGCACTCAACTCAGGTTAATCTGTAACTCAATACAACATGTGGTGTAAAGTCCTCTGACATACTTTCAATTGACAATTGCTGTCAAGCTCACCTTTCTTGAAGGCCATGATGAAGTCCCTCAGCACCTCAGAGTCAAACTCATCAGGCTCCATGGCAAACTTCTTGCCGCCATCTCCCAGGATACCCACGTTGACTTCCTCCCCGCTGTCACTGAGCCCCAAGCTCTTCAACTCGTCTGAGTAGTCCTCCTCGTCAGCGATGGCAAAGGTGTATTCTGGGAAATCCTTGGCCACCTCCAGAACCTTGCTCCTCCAGAACTGGGTCGCTGGAACAGAGAGAGGGGGGTAATCAGACCTGAGCTAAAGGCTCCAATGAACTAAGCCAAGGTTGTCCAAACCCCGGTCCAGGAGGAGATCTACTGGAAGTGCAATATTTTGTTCTAGCCCTTCTGCCTAACAAAAAAGGTATTATGGAAGCTACGCAGCTTAAGACTTTGAGAAGATCCACAATATAATCGGAAATAAGGGGTTGAGGACACCTTTCCTGTAGTCAAAGCTGAAGTCCACTCCGTAGTAAACGACAACCAGTGGTCTCTTGGTGTAACGTTTAGCGTCGTTGCTTTGTTTCCTGTGACCCACCAGTGGCAGGATGTGTTTCTTAAAGAAGTCCTGCACCTCCGACACATCTGTGGAGTCCTGGAGGGTAGAGGACACAGGACATTATACACGAATAATTGCAGCATTCTATTTAGGTTAGGAAAGCATGCTTCATTGAATTCTGCTAGTTTCAGATATCCCTCCATATTGCAGTGAGGTGGATAAATAGCACCCATCCAGTGAATCAGGCTGGGAATTGCCATGGACCTCACGATACTATATCATCAAGATACTTAGGTGCCGATTCGATATGTTTTACAATTCCCTCGATTCACTATATGTATTGTGATTCGATAATGCAATTTTATTGCGATTTGATGTTACACATATATTGCTCACCATGTTGGCTGCAGAGAGACAACAGAGCATGAGAAAGAGTTGTGATCAGTCATGGAAATAAGTGCTAAACATGTTGGCTCACTATTAAAAAGATGGATCCCAAGCTTTAGGATGAAAAATGCAGGAGTTTTGGCGCAGATACAGCTGTCTAGCGCTAGCTAACTCTACCTAGCAAAACATTTATAATAACAATGTCTTTTTTTTTTTAAACAAATCGATACTTGGAAGTCAGTATCGATTTAATATTGTCCTAAATAATATTGTGATATGTAACTGTATAGACCCCCCCCCATCACAAGGCTTACTTTCACAGAGAGTGTAAGAAGCTGACTAGTGTAACGCTAGCAAACACACACCAGTTGGCACACTTACTTTGATGGTGAATGTATATGAGGCTTTCTCGTACTTGGACCTGAACTTCTCAGGATGCACCATGACGACCTGGCTTGGGGAGGCCTTGAGGAGCTTGGCCACGTCTGAACTGAAGGTGTGGAGGAACTTGAAGTCCTCTCTAAGAATGTTACCTGGGAGGAGAGAGAGGGGAACACAACGACTATCCCCATTAGGCCACACTGGGAGGACAGGAGCATGGATTACATATATTCTCTGTATACTACACATCATATGCAATATTCTATGCATCATGAACACTGACAAATACATTCAAAGTCAATGTAATTGATTGATTGTGTACTCACAGGCCTCTAGGTAGAGGTCATAGGTCATATCCTGCTCTGAGGAGAACACGCCCACTATGACAGCGTCATCGCCATCTTTGATGAACTCCTGCACCTGTTTCACCGTCTGCACCTGCTTGGAGGGTGGCCCCGCCTGCTCGCTCATATAGTCAACGATACCTACAGAGAACACACACACAATAGTTAGTACCCTCGGCTATATCATTAACAAGGGACGTGTCCTAAAATCCATAATGTTAGCAGATATATTTAGTCACGGGGTAGTGACTGAAACAGTCTAAAGTGTGGACGTACCAATCTTCTCTCTGGGTCCGTTGTAGTCGAAGGCCTTCCCCTTCCTGAAGATCTTGAGGGTGGGGTACCCCGACACCCCGAAGCGGTTGGCGATGTCATTCTCCTGGGTGGCATCTACCTTGGCCAGGGAGATGGGAGGAGAGCGCTGGCTCAGGGACTTGGCTGCCTTCTCATACTCTGGAGCCAGCTGCTTACAGTGGCCACACCTGGAGTAGGGAATCAGGCGTGGTTATTCAAATAGGCTGTATCACATCCGGCCGTGATTGGGAGTCCCATAGGGCGGCGCACTATTGGCCCAGTGTCGTCCAGGTTTGGCTCGGGTAGGCCATCATTGTAAATAAGAATTTGTTCTTAAGTGACTTGCCTAGTTAAAGGTTAAATATATACAAAATTATATCCAAACGGACGTTAGTATTCCTTTTTAAAGATTTTTGTTGTGCACTGTAAATGTACTAGCCAGGAAAGTCAATTTATGTCAGTCTTGCTGCCGACTAACTGACCCTTATTAACCGGTTACATTTTTTCCCAAACAGTCAAATGATGTGACCAACAGAAAATACTATCAGAGATCAGGGGCCTCCCGGGTGGCGCAGTGGTCTAGGGCACTGCATCGCAGCGCTAGCTGTGCCACCAGAGACTCTGGGTTCGCGCCCAGGCTCTGTCGCAGCAGGCCGCGACCGGGAGGTCCGTGGGGCGACGCACAATTGAAAACCTCACGCTTTGCCTCTTCGAGTCTATTATAGAACATGCAACTCCTGTAATGAAACAGCTAATAAGTCATTTTCAAACATTTGCCCAAATACAATTCGCGGAACACATCGTTCTAAAACAGAGAACCTAAGGCAAGCAGGTCCATATGTAACAGAGATGAAAATCTCTTAGAGAGAGGGGGAATCTAATAGCAACAACTATGATGGTTTGCTAATATGACTAGGATTGTGCCTTTGGCTTCTGGACAACGAAAGAAAGTGGATATGAAAACCAATAGAACCGGAGAGAAATGCTGGTTCATGGCATCAGGAGGTCTTTATAAAATTGTCTTCACGTTTCTACGGATGGATTTTCGGAAGTCTTATTTGAAGCAAGGTAGGACGTCTCATTATTTCAAGTAGAGTAAAACGTTCATGTTTCAAACAAGTATACTGCCTGAAGCTGACATTGCAAAGTGGTGGGTGACGCGTTGATAGTCAACGGTAGGCAGGCTATAGTCTTTGCAGCCGAATGGGAGGCGCGCTTTACGAGTTGAGAAATAAAATTAGCTTCTTTTTAAATAGTGGCCACCAAATTGAACACGATTGTATTTAGAATCGTTGTTATTTGTTGCGTAATGACTGGGCTTACAAAAGCAGGTTTCACTCCAGTAGACGACAAACTTTTTAAGGAGCTACTCTCACACTGTGACAGGTGGTAGACTATTCCTCTCCTCTAACTAGGCTCTGTATCCTGTCTGACAGGTGGTAGACTATTCCTCTCCTCTAACTAGGCTCTGTATGCTGTCTGACAGGTGGTAGACTATTCCTCTCCTCTAACTAGGCTCTGTATGCTGTCTGACAGGTGGTAGACTATTCCTCTCCTCTAACTAGGCTCTGTATGCTGTCTGACAGGTGGTAGACTATTCCTCTCCTCTAACTAGGCTCTGTATGCTGTCTGACAGGTGGTAGACTATTCCTCTCCTCTAACTAGGCTCTGTATGCTGTCTGACAGGTGGTAGACTATTCCTCTCCTCTAACTAGGCTCTGTATGCTGTCTGACAGGTGGTAGACTATTCCTCTCCTCTAACTAGGCTCTGTATGCTGTCTGACAGGTGGTAGACTATTCCTCTCCTCTAACTAGGCTCTGTATGCTGTCTGACAGGTGGTTGACTATTCCTCTCCTCTAACTAGGCTTTGTAAGCTGTGCGCATGTAATAAAAAAATGCATGCCGACTAGCGAAAATACACACGTGCCAATTTAATTCCACAAAATTATGCAAATGAACCTAAAGACCAATAAGCATGACCAGTCAAATGCAGCAGCTAACCGATTAACCGTGTACATCCTTAGTACTAGCCTACAGTACTGAGGATGTACAAAGTAATTATTTTATTTTCAAGTACATGAATAACTCATGTTGCATTTTACATGAAAGGGCATTTTATTTTCTTAGAGCATTAGCTCTCCAGTCAGCCCTGACAATTTTAACTTTCTGTATTTTTATTTTCCCACTTTCAATAGCCTAGTGGTAACAGGCGAGCACCTTCTGGAGATTCCAGAAGACATGACACAGGTCAATGCAAAACACTCACCAGAAAAGTTCTTGAAACAATCAGTTCCATCATAGGGAACATCAGACTTTTCTTTCACTGTTGCCGACATCTACCGAAGAATAGCAGTCACAAAAACAACCGCACACTGTCAGCTGTTGTGGTACCGACATTTGACCCAAGAGCAACTTTTTTTGGGGGGGGGGGGGTATCAACTATCCAAATAACTGCAAAAATTCCATATTATTAGAATAGTGAAATATGGGAGGGAAAGTTATAAGTTAAATAAGCACTATGAAGCTTCAGAAGGCAATAATAACATTCATGAAGCTTCACAGTAAAATGGTTTCGACTTCATCTCCTCCGCTCCTTCACCAGATAGAAAACACAAAGGCCATAATAGATATAATTTCATAAATCAGTGCAGGTGACGCAGAGGAGACGAGGATGTGACTCTCGACTATTGCGATGCATCCTAAACGTTGTGGGGGACTGACTGACCATGGGGCATAGAACTCCACCAGGATGATGTCAGCGCTGTTGACCACCTCGTCAAAGTTGTCCTTGGTCAGCACCAGGGTGGCCTCTGGAGGGGGCTTCCAGTCCGGCTGGGCCACTTCCATCACTCGAGCCACAATGTCTTAAACACAACCACAGTTACTAATGTTACTGTGGTGAAACTGAAAGTGGGTTACAAGCCACTCGAGCCACAATGTCTTAAACACAACCACAGTTACTAATGTTACTGTGGTGAAACTGAAAGTGGGTTACAAGCCACTCGAGCCACAAGACAAACCACAGTTACAACATTATAGTAGCCTGTTTAATAGTCTGTTCCTGCTTTAGCTAACAATGTAGAGTTGTCAAAGGCTGAAAAAGAGACTGAGGTACTGACTGGATCAGTCTTCTTAGTAGACATCTTACCCTGCTCATTCCTGGCGCCATCATACTCCACAGGCTCCCCCTTCTTCATGATCTTGAAGGTGGGATATCCCGACACCTCGAACCTGCTCCCTAAGGAACTGGACTTGGTCGCGTCCACCTTGGCCACAGGGATAGGGGGGTCATTCTCCTTCAGAGTCAGGGCAATCTTCTCATACTCTGAAGCAAACTGCTTACAGTGGCCACACCTGGGAGGGGAGGGAAACTGATTAAATGTGTCAATCAAGGGAAAATGAACAAAAATGGTGCAAATATTCCATGTATATTTGAGATTAAAGCCTGCCTGTTTTTCCTACTACATATCGGCTACCAGGTATTGCACAATAGGCGAAGCGGATGGACACGTCTCCAATGACTGCCAAATATTGACTTTCTTAACCATCCCTTTATGCAAACTTACCATGGTGCATAGAACTCAACCAGCACGGTGTCCTTCCCCTCCATGAACATGTCGAAGTTGTCGTCGTTCAAGACCAACACTCCGTTCTCATCCTTCACCTCTGTTACGTCATCTTTATCCTCTTCATCATCACCACCCTCCTCCTCGTCGACTTCTTCCGCTACATCTGCAACACCATGGATAACAAAACAGTGTGAAATAAACATAACGTCTAGCAACGATAGTCTGACTGGACAACAAAGTTGGGATTGCATTGTAACATAACAAAACCACGCTACAACATAAAGCCACGCTACAACATAACAGAATCACACGCATGTACGCATAATAAATCAAAAAGAAACTAGCCAGCAGTCAAGTTAGCAACTAGCTAGCTAGTTAATAAGAGCTGCATGGCTGTTATAATTACAGGAGACGCCAACTACCGAACACGCTTAGTAAACATTCCTGGCTAACTTAATTAATCCCAAAGTAGCCAGCTAGCTACTTACCATCAATTTCACATCGGATGACAGTGGCAAAGTGGGCAACGCCAAGTACCACAATCAGTAGCAGCGCTATCTGTCTCATTGTCAGATTTTCCAATGGAATGCTATCCGTGCAACGAGTGAGACTTCTCCTTTTTAACTAGTAACGTTAGCTGATGAAAGGCACCAAAATGGTGTATTAATAGAAATCTCTGTCGATATTTTCGAATCCTGAAGTGGGGTTACAAACTGATCTTTGGCTTGTGGTTTCTAGCTAAAGACTTCGGAAATCAGGTTCCTTCACTGACTTGCCACATTCTAATTGGCTGTCATCATCGGCTTTCCTCCAATTGCGTACCGCCACTTAATTCCTGGATCCAGGACGTTCGAGGGTGCCATTGGATAGTCGACCAGTTGTTGCAATGTCATTGGACTGAATGGTCTACTGTATTTTCAACAGTGAACATAGAACAAGTAAAAGTTTAACGCGTACTTTTAATGTCAAGGACGTCTGTCTCTACATTTCAACAATGTAACTGTCGTGTAAACATTAGCGAGCCCTGTTTTCATTCTTCCAGGGTGCCCCACTCACCTTAACCTGCACAGCACACCATTTATTTGAGCAGTTTGAACATCTTTTAGAACCAGGGAAGGTTTGTTTATTGAATTTCTGTGTAAATATACAGTAACCTACAGAATACTCATAATTAAGCCTGATTCACTCCACGCAGAGTATTTAAACATACAACTTAAAAAATGTCCCTCTTGAATAGCATGCTTGGGTAGGTTACTTTATGAATGTAATCCATTACAGTTACTAGTTACCTGTCCAAAATTGTAATCAGTAACGTAACTTTTGGATTACCCAAACTCAGTAATGTAATCTGATTACATTCTGTTACTTTTAGATTATTTTCCCCTTAAAGACATTAGAAGACAAAAATGCATGTTACAAATTGAACGACATCTATTGCAGGATAAATCAATGTTAAAGTTTACATAGCTGGCCATAAATGGATGTTACATTTTACGTTATGGGTTGGTTATGTAAGCTTCTGCTTAACCCATCGCTTTCTACTACATATAATAATATGATAAAACTATATCTTTACATTAAAAATCAAAGTCTATCAGAATTCCAGTCATTCCAATAAATGTTATACCCCTGTATCTTCAAGAATAGGACTTGGAAATATGGAAGTATAGATTAGCCAAATTGTTTTACCTGAGCAGGACCCCAAAACGAAGGACTAATTAGCCAGCCCTACTCTGTTGTTTATGATTTTGTTGTCATGAAGGACTGATTGGGCTCATTGATTCGAGTTGATAAATAAATGCTGCGCTCATGGAATGGCATGCTTTGAGCACTACTGAAAAGAGCTATTTACATGTGAAAAATGAATGCAATATGCTGCATTTGCTATAGGCCTATTGTTTACCTTTTTGTTGGTGACACTTTGATATCTTGATAATATGCAGCTGTTTAAAGGGCAAATCCACAGAGGAAACAATAACAAAATGTAACCACTCTCAGATTAATAGACAGCTACGGATGCAAGGACTGACCATGCACGATATAATATTTTTTGTTTTAACCATGTTATGAGGCTATATGGTGTTTGTTTACGTTTAGCTTATATTTTAGGTTCTCGTGGAGTGTGACAGTTGAACTAAGCTTATGACCTTATATATAATTTATAAATCCAAAAATGGATGTAGCAATTACAGATTGACACTTTAGGTCTATCAAACGTGTACAAGTTTGAGCATGTGTCTATTAGGCCTATGGATTTAATGTTTTTATCACCATGAATTAGATTGAACAATAAAAGCCCCGCTTTTATTCCATAGGCTGGGATCCACACTATGCACCTGTAGCAAGAGCGCATTTTACACTGGCTGTCCACTGGTTTCAAAAACAATGATTGATAGGCAGCTTAAACTTCTTGAATTCAACTATTATTGGGTTCAAATACACATTTAGATTTGTGAACAGCCATCCACAACAACCACAATTCATAAGGTGCAAATAGCTAAATGAGAGAGCAGCAGTGTGATTCACATCAATACGCTATGTAGATATCAATAATAAGTGATATCCGTATTGTTGTAGACTATACCACTGCTGTCATCCTTACCTCCATGCGTTTATTCAAGTTGGATAATCTTTGAATGCCGACAGCAGTCACACCATTGGAATACATAGCTTGGACTGTAGCCTACAAAACCTATTCCTGCTCTTTCCCCGCAATCCATCAAACACATTTGGTGTGTCATCATAGTGGTCTCTGATTTGTGGTCAGACTCGCTCAGGTGGAACAAACTTAAACTTGCGCCTTTTTTCAATGCTGATTTGAATGTCATTGAGAAAACAGAGAAGTGTCAAATCTTTTTTTCCGCAAACATCCTTTCTGAATTTAAAAGTAATCCTCGAAGTAATCATCTAGTTTTTCAAAAGTATGTGTAATCTGATTACAATTTTGCTGCTAATGTGACAGATTACAGTTTCTGTTTTTGTAATCCATTAGATGTAACTGATTACAATATAATAAAGGAAATAATAAAGGAAAAAATATTTCTAAAATATATATATTTTATATCTATATTTACAAAAAATATGGGGGATTGGAAATGATGCAGACAATTATATTGATGGAAGCCACAGTCTATCTGCAGTGTAAAAGCCAAAACATTTTTTTTAAAGGAACAAGTGTTCTTAATGTTTTGTCGACTCAGTGTATAGTGTGGCCACACAGATCTATGGTCCCAGCAGGTCCAGTTATTCAGGAAAGCTTAACGCGCATTCTGCCGCCTTTCCGATCGAGCGGCTATTCCGATCGACCAGCCCCAGAAGTGTCTGTCCTATACCTAGGAGATACAAGAAAGTTCAAGAAATATTTTTGTTTTTTGGACACAAAACTACCTCCATACTTCCATTCATTTTTTAAACCCGTTACCAGGTTACCTTCAGACAAGTTCCATGGGGCTTGTGGGGGTTAGTAGGCCAGAATGATTTCCGTGATTCTACAGACAGAAGGTTCGGACGCTTCAGACAGAAGTGGGCACAGACTTCAGATGAGTTCCATGGGACTTGTGGGGGTAGTAGAGCAAAACGGAGCACACCATTGTGCTTCGGAGAGTCTCATCTTTCCATTAAATCATCATTAGTTAGTAGGCCAAACTGTTCGGATGCTACAGATGTTTTTGTGAGAAGGCCGATATTCGGGATGTCTCCTGGTCTGACAAACAGCGACTTTCCACCGCAGATACTGAATGCCAACATAGGCGGATATGGTGGATTGAGACACAGCCCATACAAAAAAACAGACAGCTTAAACTTCCAGATTTAGATGGGGAGTTTTGTATTATGTTAATTAGATTGACGCATAGGTGTGTCAATAGACTTAAAGATTTGAACCGCTTTCCTACCCCAATCTCAACCTCAACCTGTTCTTTAGTTTCAGTGACAGTCAAAGCAAAACAATCCTATATTAGACATTATTTTTTATGTAAGATTAGCATGGAGGTCAAAGGTTACTCACTCTCCTGTGGTCATAAAAAGTTGAATGTGTACCAGTGCTGCTGTCCAGGCCACATTGAGGGTGAGCTCTGTGGTAAAGCGAGACAGACAGGCTGTTGGAGCTGTGGAGCTGTGAAGCTGGTGGGGCTGAGAGGAGAGACACATGGAGAGGAAGAGTAGAAGCATGTCCAAAATGGCTCCCTATTTTCTGGATAGTGCACTACTTTAGACCAGAGACCAATTTCAATTCATGGTCAGGCTACAGCGCAAATATGATACTTAGGGTTAAAAAAAAACTCCCCAGCCCACACTTGATAGAAAGAATGTAGAAACTATAATGGACCTACAGTGCCATGGGAAAGTATTCAGACCCCTTGACTTTTTACACATGTTGATAGGTTACAGCCATATTCTAAAATGGATGAAATAAATAAAAAATCCTAGGCAATCTACATACAATAACCCATACATTTTTGCAAATGTATAAAAAAAAATATTTAAAAAACACCTTGTTTACATAAGTACTCAGACCCTTTGCTATGAGACTTGAAATTGAGCTCAGGTGCATCCTGTTTCCATTGATCATCCTTGAGATATCTCTACAACTTGATTGGAGTCCACCTGTGGTAAATTCAATTGATTGGACATGATTTGGAAAGGCACACACCTCTATATAAGGTCCCACAGTTGACAGTGCATGTCATAGCAAAAACCAAGCCATGAGGTTGAAGGAATTGTCCATAGAGCTCCGAGACAGGATTGTGTCGAGGCACAGATCTGGGGAAGGGTACCAAAAAATGTCTGCAGCATTGCATGTCCCCAAGAACACAGTGCCCTCCATCATTCTTAAATGGAAGAAGTTTTGAACGACCAAGACTCTAACTATGGCTAGCCGCCCGGCCAAACTGTACAATTGGGAAGAAGGGCCTTGGTCAGGAAGGTGACCAAGAACCCGATGGTAACTTTGACAGAGCTCTAGAGTTCCTCTGTGGAGATGGGAAAACCTTCCAGAAGGACAACCATCTCTGCAGAACTCCACCAAACAGGCATTTATGGTAGATTGGCCAGATGAAACCACTCCACATTAAAAGGCACATGACAGCTTGCTTGGAGTTTGCCAAAAGGCACTTAAAGACTCTCAGACCATGAGAAACAAGATTCTCTGGTCTGATGAAAGCAAGATTGAACTCTTTGGGCTGAATGCCAAGTGTCACGTCTGGAGGAAACCTGGCACTATCCCTACAGTGAAGCATAGTGGTGGCAGCATCATGCTGTGGGGATGTTTTTCAGCAGCAGGGACTGGGAGACTAGTCAGGATCAAGGGAAAGATGAACAGACAAAAGTACAGAGAGAGATCCTTGATGAAAACCTACTCCAGAGCTCTCAGGACCTCAGACTGGGGCGAAGGTTCACCTTCCAACAGGAACACGACCCTAAGCGCACAGCCAAAACAACACAGGAGTGGCTTTGGGACAAGTCTCTGAATGTCCTTGAGTGGCTCAGCCAGAGCCCGGACTTGAACCCGATCAAACATCTCTGGAGAGACCTGAAAATAGCTGTGCAGCAACGCTCCCCATCCAACCTGACAGAGCTTGAGATGATCTGCAGGGAAGAATGGGAGAAACTCCCTTAATACAGGTGTGTCAAGCTTGTAGCGTCATACCCAATAAGACTTGAGGCTGTAATCACTACCAAAGGTGCTTCAACAAAGTTTTTTATTTATTGATTTTTATTTCACCTTTATTTAACCAGGTAGGCCAGTTGAGAACAATTTCTCATTTACAACTGCGACCTGGCCAAGATAAAGCAAAGCAGTGCATCAACAAAAACAACAACACAGAGTTACACATAAACAAACGTACGGTCAATAACACAATAGAAAAATCTATGTACAGTGCGTGCAAATGTAGAAGAGTAGGGAGGTAAGGCAATAAATAGGCCATTGAGGCGAAAGAATTACAATTTAGCATTAACACTGGAGTGATAGATGTGCAGATGATGATGTGCAAGTAGAGATACTGGGGTGCAAAAGAGCAAGAGGATAAGTAACAATATGGGGAGGAGGTAGTTGGGTGTGCTATTTACAGATTGGCTGTGTACAGGTACAGTGATCGGTAAGCTGCCCTGACAGCTGATGCTTAAAGTTAGAGAGGGAGATATAAGACTCCAGCTTCAGTGATTTTTGCAATTTGTTCCAGTCATTGGCAGCAGAGAACTGGAAGGAAAGGCGGCCAAAGGAAGTGTTGGCTTTGGGGGTGACCATTGAAATATACCTGCTGGAGCGCGTGCTACGGGTGGGTGTTGCTATGGTGACCAGTGAGCTGAGATAAGGCGGTGCTTTACCCAGCATAGACTTATAGATGACCTGGAGCCAGTGGGTTTGGCGAAGAATATGTAGTGAGGGCCATCCAACGAGAGCATACAGGTCGCAGCGGTGGGTAGTATATAGGGCTTTGGTGATAAAAATGGATGGCACTGTGATAGACTACATCCAGTTTGCTGAGTAGAGTGTTGGAGGCTATTTTGTAAATGACATCGCCGCAGTCAAGGATCGGTAGGATAGTCAGCTTTACGAGGGTATGTTTGGAAGCATTAGTGAAGGGGGCTTTGTTGTGAAATAGGAAGCTGATTCTATATTTAATTTTGGATTGGAGATGCTTAATGTGAGTCTGGAAGGAGAGTTTACAGTCTAACCAGACACCTAGGTATTTATAGTTGTCCACATATTCTAAGTCAGAAATGTCCAGAGTAGTGATGCTATTCGGGCGGGAGGGTGCGGGCAGCAATCGGTTGAAGAGCATGCACTTAGTTTTACTTGCATTTAAAAGCAGTTGGAGGCCACGGAATGAGTGTTGTATGGCATTGAAGCTCGTCAGGAGATTTGTTAACACAGTGTCCAAAGAAGGGCCAGATGTATACAGAATGGTGTCGTCTGCGTAGAGGTGGATCAGAGAATCACCAGCAGCAAGAGCAACATCATTGATATATACAGAGAAAAGAGTCTGCCCGAGAATTGAACCCTGTGGCACCCCCATAGAGACTGCCAGAGGTTCGGACAACAGGTTCTCTGATTTGACACACTGAACTCTACCTGAGAAGTAGTTGGTGAACCAGGCGAAGCAGTCATTTGAGAAGCCAAGGCTATTTAGTCTGCTGATAAGAATGCAGTGATTGACAGAGTCGAAAGCCTTGGCCAGGTCGATGAAGATGGCTGCACAGTACTGTCTTTTATCAATAGCGGTTATGATATTGTTTAGGACCTTGAGCGTGGCTGAGGTGCACCCATGACCAGCTCGGAAACCAGATTGCATAGTAGAGAAGGTACGGTGGGATTCGAAATGGTTGGTGATCTGTTTGTTAACTTGGCTTTCAAAGGTTTTATAAAGGCAGGGAAGGATGGATATAGGTCTATAACAGTTTGGGTCTAGAGTGTCTCCCCCTTTGAAGAGGGGGATGACCGCGGCAGCTTTCCAATCATTGGGGATCTCAGACGACACGAAAGAGAGGTTGAATAGGCTAGTAATAGGGGTTGCAACAGATCATTTTAGAAAGAGACGGTCCAGATTGTCTAGCCCAGCTGATTTGTTAGGGATCCACATTTTGCAGCTCTTTCAGAACATCAGCTGTCTGGATTTGGGTGAAGGAGAAGCAGGGGGGGGGGCTTGGGCAAGTTGCTGCAGGGGGTGCTGAGATGTTGGCCAGGGTAGGGGTAGCCAGGCGGAAAGCACGGCCAGCCGTAGAAAAAAGCTTATTGAAATTATCAATTATCGTAGATTTATTGGTGGTGACAATGTTTCCTATCCTCAGTGCAGTGAGCAGCTGGGAGGAGGTGGTCTTATTCTCCATGGACTTTACAGTGTCCCAGAACTTTTTGGAATTAGTGCTACAGGATGCAACTTTCTGTTTGAAAAAGCTAGCCTTAGCTTTCCTAACTGACTGAGTATATTGGTTCCTGACATCCCTGAAAAGTTGCATATCGCGGGGGTTATTCGATGCTAATGCAGAACGCCACAGGATGTTTTTGTGCTGGTCAAGGGCAGTCAAGTCTGGGGTGAACCTGTTCTTAGTTCTACCTTTTTTGAATGGGGCAGGCTTATTTAAGATGGAGAGGAAAGCACTTTTAAAAAGCAACCAGGCATCCTCTACTGACGGGATGAGGTCAATATCCTTCCAGGATTCCAGGGCCAGGTCGATTAGAAAGGCCTGCTCGCTGAAATGTTTTAGGGAGCGTTTGACAGTGACGAGGGGTGGTCGTTTGACCGCGGACCCATTACGCACGCAGGCAATGAGGCAATGATTGCTGAGATCCTGGTTGAAGACAGCAGAGGGGTATTTAGAGGGCAAGTTGGTCAGAATTATATCTAAGAGGGTGCCCATGGTTACGGATTTAGGGTTGTACCTGGTAGGTTCCTTGATCATTTGTGTGAGATTGATGGCATCTAGCTTAGATTGTAGGACGGCCGGGGTGTTAAGCATGTCCCAGTTTAGGTCACCTAACAGTACGATCTCTGAAGATAGATAGGGGGAAATCAATTCACATATGGTGTCCAGGGCACAGCTGGGGGCTGAAGGGGTCTATAACAAGCGACAACGGTGAGAGACTTGTTTCTGGAAAGGTGGATTTTTAAAAGTAGCTCGAATTGTTTGGGCACAGACCTGGATAGTATGACAGAACTCTGCAGGTTTTCTCTGCTGTAGATTGCAACTCTGCCCCCTTTGGCAGTTCTATCTTGTCGGAAAATGTTATAGTTAGGGATGGAAATTTCAGGATTTTTGGTGGCTTTCCTAAACCAGGATTCAGACACGGCTAGGACATCTGGTTTAGGCGGAGTGTGCTAAAGCAGTGAATAAAACAAACCTAGGGAGGAGGCTTCTAACGTAAACATGCATGAAACCAAGGCTTTTACGGTTACAGAAGTCAACAAATGAGAGCGCCTGGGGAATGGGAGTGGAGCTAGGTGCTACAGGGCCTGGGTTAACCTCTACATCACCAGAGTAACAGAGGATAAGGGTACGGCTAAAGGCTATAAGAACTGGTCGTCTAGTGCGTTCGGAACAGAGAGTAAAAGGAGCAGATTTTTGGGCGCGGAAGAATAGATTCAAGGCATAATGTACAGACAAGGGTATGGTAGGATGTGAATACAGTGGAGGTAAACCTAGGCATTGAGTGATGATGAGAGGTTTTGTCTCTTGAGGCACCATTTAAGCCAGGTGAGGTCACCGCATGTGTGGGGGGTGGAACAAAAGGGAAAGCTAAGGCATATTGAGCAGGGATGGAGGCTCTACAGTGAAACAAGACAATAATCACTAACCAAAACCGCAATGGACAAGGCATATTGACATTAGGGAGAGGCATGCTTAGCCGAGTGATTATAGGGTCCAGTGAGTAGCCAGGCGAGCTGGAGACACTGTGATTCAGACAGCTAGCGGGCCGGGGATAGCAGGCTAGCAGAAAGGCCTTCGGGGGACGTCGCGATGGAATGGCCTGTTGAAACCCCCTGTCACGCCCTGGCCTTAGTTATCTTTGTTCTCTTTATTACTTTGGTTAGGTCAGGGTGTGACAAGGGTGGTTTGTGGGTTTTTGTCTCGTCTAGGGTGTTTGTACTGTCTAGGGGGGTTTTGTAGAGTTATGGGGTTGTGTTCATTGTAGGTGTTTATGTAAGTCTATGGTTGCCTAGATTAATTGAGAACCAGAGGCAGGTGTTCATCGTTGTCTCTGATTGGGAACCATATTTAGGCAGCCATGTTCTTTGGGTATTTTGTGGGTGATTGTTTCCTGTGTCAGTGTTTGTGCCACACGGGACTGTTACGGTTGTTCAGTTTTCTATATTAAAACATGGACACCTACCACGCTGCGTATTGGTCCGATCCTTGTTACACCTCTTCAGACGAAGAAGAGGAAGACAGCCGTGACACCCCCTCGGACGGTTACGTCGGCAGACCAGTCGTGATGGATCGGCGAGGCTCCGTGTCAGCAGTAAAAGGGTCCAGGCCAATTGGCAAAATTGTATTGTATTGTATTGTAGCCCAAGAAATTGGCTGATGGACCTCTTCAGCTAGCCGGGAGATGGGCCTAGCTCCAGGCTAGCTCCAGGCTAACTGGTACTTGCTTCGGGACAGAGACGTTAGCCAGGAGTATCCACTCGGATAGCAGCTAGCTAGCTGTGATGATCCGGTGTAAAGGTTCAGAGCTTGCGGTAGGAATCCGGAGATATAGAGATGTGGTAGAGAAAAAGCAGTCCGATATGCTCTTAGAAAGCTAGCAGGCCACGGCTAGCAGGCTAGCAGATGGGCCTTCAGGGGACGTCGCGACGGAGGAGCCCGTTGAAACCCCCTCGGACGGAAACGTCGGCAGACCAGACGTGATGGATCGGCGGGGCTCCGTGTTGGCAGTAAAAGGGTCAAGGCCAATGGCAAAATAGGTATTGTAGCCCAAGAATTGACTGATGGACCTCTTCAGCTAGCTGCAAGATGGGCCTAGCTCGAGGCTAGCTCCAGGCTAACTGGTGCTTGCTTCGGGACAGAGACGTTAGTCAGGAGTAGGCACTCGGATAGCAGCTAGCTAGCTTTACTGAGTAAAGGGTCTAAATACTTATGTAAATGTGATATTTCAATTTTTTTATTTTTTATAAATTAGGAAGAAATCTCTACAAACCTGTTTTTTCTTTGTAATTATGGGATATTGTGGGTAGATTTATAAGGGGAAAAAACGATTTAATACATTTTAGAATAAGGTTGCAACATAACAAAATGTGGAAAAAGTCAAGGGGTCTGAATACTTTCTGAAGGCACTGTATAATGTATATATATTCTGAATATTATATGTATATATTATGTATATATTATGTATATATGATTAATATTATATGTATACATTATGTATATATTATGTATGTTATGTTATGTTATGTTGTATGTTATATGTATATATTATGAATATTATATGTATATATTATGTATTTATTTTCAAATAACTATCCTTTATCTGGCCTGCAAATAAATGATGACAGACAAATCACAAAAACAACAACATTGAGTGTTACCTGCCATGCCATACTCAAGCAGTCCCATGCAGTAGGTGAATGGTAGACCCTAGCTGACTGGACATGGACACAGGTGTGAATGGTAGACCCAGGTTGCTGCATGGGGTTGTAGAGAATAACTGGGTTGCCAAGGCTAATGTCCGTCTGTGCAGCCAGCCAGCGGACCTCAGGGACTCTATTCTGACCTGGTGTTTAGTTAGAGCAGAGAGGACAGGATGACATCAGCAACATGGTTTCTGTTTTAATATACTCAGGTTTGTGTTGCAGAGCAGGGGAACATACATTCATGATGACCTTAAAAAAGTTCAAGTTTGTTTTCTCATGTACTTGGTAGTTTCTCTGTGATAATGGTGCTGAGTGGTTGTGTTGTGTTCTAACCTTGTTAGGCCCAGTCGGACCGTGGTCCTGGTTCCTGTGTAACACTGGAGTCGACCACAGAGGTGAGGGCTGACAGCCACGGGAAACACCATGCCAGAGACTCCTCCCCCTGATGTGTTGAGGCAATAAAGCAGCCATGACAGTAGGCACCTGAGGAGAGAAGAGGTCAGAGGTCAGGGTTGGACTTCACCTGTCAGGATTAAATTACAGATTGAACTATATGTTTCATGTTATTCATAGACACTGTTATAGTGCAAACATTTGCTCAGAGAGATAAAATCTGGGCTGTACAATTCCTCAAATTCAATCAGATTACAGTGACTATGCATCTAGCCTATACCACCCTCTGCTGGTGGACAAGTGAACCTGCAGTTTAACAGAAGATTAAAAAACAACAATTTCTTGTCATTTCGAACATCAAGTAAAAGTCTCCATTCTATCCCTGTGTAAGTGTTTTTACTGGTCAGTTGAAAGAGTGTTCATTTTCAAGTGTGTTACCTGGCATTGGGATGAGTTGGAAACATCGATCTTCCTCAAGCTAAATGACTTAAATGTAAAGATCGGCAACACACACACACGCACACACTAACACACTCTCTCACACACACTTACCTTCATAGTTGCTGATGCATCGTTATACCAGGTGTTTCAGCACAGACCGTCCAATAGAATGGTCAGGGTCCAGTTCACATGAGGCTGCTGAGGGGAGGACGGCTCATAATAATGGCTGGAATGGAGTGAATAGAATAGCATCCACCACATGGAATCTATGTGTTTGATGAGTCCTATACCATTCCATTAATTCCGTTCCTATGAGCCCATCCTTCCCAATTAAGGTGCCACCAGCCTCCTGTAGTCCAGTTTCACCACTCCTCATGTGTTTGCATGGACAGGATGGATTATCTGGGATCCTATGTTTAATCAACAAAATTATTTCATACTGATCCTGAAAATCTATACCTATGAATATGCTAACAACAAACAATCTGCAGATAGAAGAGATTATATTCCTATTTCCTCCTACCTGATGGACTGGTTGAGAACTGTTAGCTGAGGGTTAGAACTGTTAGCTGAGGGTTAGATCTGTTAGCTGAGGGATAGAACTGTTAGCTGAGGGATAGAACTGTTAGCTGAGGGATAGAACTGTTAGCTGATGGATAGAACTGTTAGCTGAGGGATAGAACTGTTAGCTGAGGGTTAGATCTGTTAGCTGAGGGTTAGATCTGTTAGCTGAGGGTTCGATCTGTTAGCTGAGGGATAGAACTGATCTGTTAGCTGAGGGATAGAACTGTTAGCTGAGGGATAGATCTGTTAGCTGAGGGATAGAACTGTTAGCTGAAGGTTAGAACTGTTAGCTGAGGGATAGAACTGTTAGCTGAGGGATAGAACTGTTGGCTGAGGGATAGATCTGTTAGCTGAGGGATAGAACTGTTAGCTGAGGGATAGATCTGTTAGCTGAGAGTTAGATCTGTTAGCTGAGGGATAGAACTGTTAGCTGAGGGTTAGAACTGTTAGCTGAGGGATAGAACTGTTAGCTGAGGGATAGAACTGTTAGCTGAGGGATAGAACTGTTAGCTGAGGGTTAGAACTGTTAGCTGAGGGTTAGAACTGTTAGCTGAAGGTTAGAACTGTTAGCTGAGGGTTAGAACTGTTAGCTGAGGGTTAGAACTGTTAGCTGAGGGATAGAACTGTTAGCTGAGGGATAGAACTGTTAGCTGAGGGATAGAACTGTTAGCTGAGGGATAGATCTGTTAGCTGAGGGATAGAACTGTTAGCTTAGGGATAGATCTGTTAGCTGAGGGATAGAACTGTTAGCTGAGGGTTAGATCTGTTAGCTGAGGGTTAGATCTGTTAGCTGAGGGTTCGATCTGTTAGCTGAGGGATAGAACTGTTAGCTGAGGGATAGAACTGTTAGCCGAGGGTTCGATCTGTTAGCTGAGGGGTAGAACTGTTAGCTGAGGGATAGAACTGTTAGCTGAGGGTTCGATCTGTTAGCTGAGGGATAGAACTGTTAGCTGAGGGATAGAACTGTTCGCTGAGGGATAGAACTGTTAGCTGAGGGATAGATCTGTTAGCTGAGGGATAGATTTGTTAGCTGAGGGATAGATCTGTTAGCTGAGAGTTAGATCTGTTAGCTGAGGGTTAGATCTGTTCGCTGAGGGTTCGATCTGTTAGCTGAGGGATAGATCTGTTAGCTGAGGGTTCAATCTGTTAGCTGCGGGATAGAACTGTTAGCTGAGGGATAGATCTGTTAGCTGAGGGATAGAACTGTTAGCTGAGGGATAGATCTGTTAGCTGAGAGTTAGATCTGTTAGCTGAGGGTTCGATCTGTTAGCTGAGGGTTAGATCTGTTAGCTGGGGGATAGATCTGTTAGCTGAGAGTTAGATCTGTTAGCTGAGAGTTAGATCTGTTAGCTGAGGGTTCGATCTGTTAGCTGAGGGATAGAACTGTTAGCTGAGGGATAGATCTGTTAGCTGAGGGATAGAACTGTTAGCTGAAGGTTAGAACTGTTAGCTGAGGGATAGAACTGTTAGCTGAGGGATAGAACTGTTGGCTGAGGGATAGATCTGTTAGCTGAGGGATAGAACTGTTAGCTGAGGGATAGATCTGTTAGCTGAGAGTTAGATCTGTTAGCTGAGGGATAGAACTGTTAGCTGAGGGATAGATCTGTTAGCTGAGGGATAGAACTGTTAGCTGAGGGATAGATCTGTTAGCTGAGGGATAGATCTGTTAGCTGAGGGTTCGATCTGTTAGCTGAGGGTTCGATCTGTTAGCTGAGGGTTCGATCTGTTAGCTGAGGGTTCGATCTGTTAGCTGAGGGTTCGATCTGTTAGCTGAGGGATAGAACTGTTAGCTGAGGGATAGAACTGTTAGCTGAGGGATAGAACTGTTAGCTGAGGGATAGAACTGTTAGCTGAGGGATAGAACTGTTAGCTGAGGGTTAGAACTGTTAGCTGAGGGATAGAACTGTTAGCTGAGGGATAGATCTGTTAGCTGAGGGATAGAACTGTTAGCTGAGGGATAGATCTGTTAGCTGAGGGATAGATCTGTTAGCTGAGGGTTAGATCTGTTAGCTGAGGGATAGATCTGTTAGCTGAGGGATAGAACTGTTAGCTGAGGGTTCGATCTGTTAGCTGAGGGATAGAACTGTTAGCTGAGAGTTAGATCTGTTAGCTGAGGGATAAATCTGTTAGCTGAGAGTTAGATCTGTTAGCTGAGGGTTCGATCTGTTAGCTGAGGGTTCGATCTGTTAGCTGAGGGTTCGATCTGTTAGCTGAGGGTTCGATCTGTTAGCTGAGGGATAGAACTGTTAGCTGAGGGATAGAACTGTTAGCTGAGGGATAGATCTGTTAGCTGAGGGTTAGAACTGTTAGCTGAGGGTTAGAACTGTTAGCTGAGAGATAGATCTGTTAGCTGAGAGTTCGATCTGTTAGCTGGGGGATAGATCTGTTAGCTGAGAGTTAGATCTGTTAGCTGAGAGTTAGATCTGTTAGCTGAGGGTTCGATCTGTTAGCTGAGGGATAGAACTGTTAGCTGAGGGATAGATCTGTTAGCTGAGGGATAGAACTGTTAGCTGAAGGTTAGAACTGTTAGCTGAGGGATAGAACTGTTAGCTGAGGGATAGAACTGTTAGCTGAGGGATAGAACTGTTAGCTGAGGGATAGATCTGTTAGCTGAGGGATAGAACTGTTAGCTGAAGGTTAGAACTGTTAGCTGAGGGATAGAACTGTTAGCTGAGGGATAGAACTGTTGGCTGAGGGATAGATCTGTTAGCTGAGGGATAGAACTGTTAGCTGAGGGATAGATCTGTTAGCTGAGAGTTAGATCTGTTAGCTGAGGGTTCGATCTGTTAGCTGAGGGATAGATCTGTTAGCTGAGGGATAGAACTGTTAGCTGAGGGATAGATCTGTTAGCTGAGGGATAGATCTGTTAGCTGAGGGTTCGATCTGTTAGCTGAGGGTTCGATCTGTTAGCTGAGGGTTCGATCTGTTAGCTGAGGGTTCGATCTGTTAGCTGAGGGTTCGATCTGTTAGCTGAGGGATAGAACTGTTAGCTGAGGGATAGAACTGTTAGCTGAGGGATAGAACTGTTAGCTGAGGGATAGAACTGTTAGCTGAGGGATAGAACTGTTAGCTGAGGGTTAGAACTGTTAGCTGAGGGATAGAACTGTTAGCTGAGGGATAGATCTGTTAGCTGAGGGATAGAACTGTTAGCTGAGGGATAGATCTGTTAGCTGAGGGATAGATCTGTTAGCTGAGAGTTAGATCTGTTAGCTGAGGGATAGATCTGTTAGCTGAGGGTTAGATCTGTTAGCTGAGGGATAGATCTGTTAGCTGAGGGATAGAACTGTTAGCTGAGGGTTCGATCTGTTAGCTGAGGGATAGAACTGTTAGCTGAGAGTTAGATCTGTTAGCTGAGGGATAAATCTGTTAGCTGAGAGTTAGATCTGTTAGCTGAGGGTTCGATCTGTTAGCTGAGGGTTCGATCTGTTAGCTGAGGGTTCGATCTGTTAGCTGAGGGTTCGATCTGTTAGCTGAGGGATAGAACTGTTAGCTGAGGGATAGAACTGTTAGCTGAGGGATAGATCTGTTAGCTGAGGGTTAGAACTGTTAGCTGAGGGTTAGAACTGTTAGCTGAGAGATAGATCTGTTAGCTGAGAGTTCGATCTGTTAGCTGGGGGATAGATCTGTTAGCTGAGAGTTAGATCTGTTAGCTGAGAGTTAGATCTGTTAGCTGAGGGTTCGATCTGTTAGCTGAGGGATAGAACTGTTAGCTGAGGGATAGATCTGTTAGCTGAGGGATAGAACTGTTAGCTGAAGGTTAGAACTGTTAGCTGAGGGATAGAACTGTTAGCTGAGGGATAGAACTGTTGGCTGAGGGATAGATCTGTTAGCTGAGGGATAGAACTGTTAGCTGAGGGATAGATCTGTTAGCTGAGAGTTAGATCTGTTAGCTGAGGGTTCGATCTGTTAGCTGAGGGATATATCTGTTAGCTGAGGGATAGAACTGTTAGCTGAGGGATAGATCTGTTAGCTGAGGGATAGATCTGTTAGCTGAGGGTTCGATCTGTTAGCTGAGGGTTCGATCTGTTAGCTGAGGGTTCGATCTGTTAGCTGAGGGTTCGATCTGTTAGCTGAGGGTTCGATCTGTTAGCTGAGGGATAGAACTGTTAGCTGAGGGATAGAACTGTTAGCTGAGGGATAGAACTGTTAGCTGAGGGATAGAACTGTTAGCTGAGGGATAGAACTGTTAGCTGAGGGTTAGAACTGTTAGCTGAGGGATAGAACTGTTAGCTGAGGGATAGATCTGTTAGCTGAGGGATAGAACTGTTAGCTGAGGGATAGATCTGTTAGCTGAGGGATAGATCTGTTAGCTGAGAGTTAGATCTGTTAGCTGAGGGATAGATCTGTTAGCTGAGGGTTAGATCTGTTAGCTGAGGGATAGATCTGTTAGCTGAGGGATAGAACTGTTAGCTGAGGGTTCGATCTGTTAGCTGAGGGATAGAACTGTTAGCTGAGAGTTAGATCTGTTAGCTGAGGGATAAATCTGTTAGCTGAGAGTTAGATCTGTTAGCTGAGGGTTCGATCTGTTAGCTGAGGGTTCGATCTGTTAGCTGAGGGTTCGATCTGTTAGCTGAGGGTTCGATCTGTTAGCTGAGGGATAGAACTGTTAGCTGAGGGATAGAACTGTTAGCTGAGGGATAGATCTGTTAGCTGAGGGTTAGAACTGTTAGCTGAGGGTTAGAACTGTTAGCTGAGAGATAGATCTGTTAGCTGAGAGTTAGAACTGTTAGCTGAAGGTAGGAACTGTTAGCTGAGGGTTAGAACTGTTAGCTGAGGGTTAGAACTGTTAGCTGAGGGTTAGACCTGTTAGCTGAGGGTTAGAACTGTTAGCTGAGGGTTAGAACTGTTAGCTGAGGGTTATAACTGTTAGCTGAGGGATAGAACTGTCAGCTGAGGGATAGAACTGTTTGCTGATGGTTAGAACTGTTAGCTGAGGGATAGAACTGTTAGCTGAGGGATAGAACTGTTAGCTGAGGGTTGTTAGCTGAGGGATAGAACTGTTAGCTGAGGGTTGTTAGCTGAGGGATAGATCTGTTAGCTGAGGGATAGATCTGTTAGCTGAGTGATAGAACTATTAGCTGAGGGATAGAACTGTTAGCTGAGGGTTAGATCTGTTAGCTGAGGGTTAGATCTGTTAGCTGAGGGATAGAACTATTAGCTGAGGGTTATAACTGTTAGCTGAGGGTTAGATCTGTTAGCTGAGGGATAGATCTGTTAGCTGAGGGATAGAACTGTTAGCTGAGGGATAGAACTGTTAGCTGAGGGTTAGAACTATTAGCTGAGGGTTATAACTGTTAGCTGAGGGTTAGATCTGTTAGCTGAGGGATAGAACTGTTAGCTGAAGGTTAGAACTGTTAGCTGAGGGATAGAACTGTTAGCTGAGGGATACAACTGTTAGCTGAAGGTTAGAACTGTTAGCTGAGGGATAGAACTGTTAGCTGAGGGATAGATATGTTAGCTGAGGGATAGAACTATTAGCTGAGGGTTATAACTGTTAGCTGAGGGTTAGATCTGTTAGCTGAGGGATAGATCTGTTAGCTGAGGGTTCGATCTGTTAGCTGAGGGATAGAACTGTTAGCTGAGAGTTAGATCTGTTAGCTGAGGGATAAATCTGTTAGCTGAGGGAAAGATCTGTTAGCTGAGGGATAGATCTGTTAGCTGAGAGTTAGATCTGTTAGCTGAGGGTTCGATCTGTTAGCTGAGGGTTCGATCTGTTAGCTGAGGGTTCGATCTGTTAGCTGAGGGTTCGATCTGTTAGCTGAGGGATAGAACTGTTAGCTGAGGGATAGAACTGTTAGCTGAGGGATAGATCTGTTAGCTGAGGGTTAGAACTGTTAGCTGAGGGTTAGAACTGTTAGCTGAGAGATAGATCTGTTAGCTGAGAGTTAGAACTGTTAGCTGAAGGTAGGAACTGTTAGCTGAGGGTTAGAACTGTTAGCTGAGGGTTAGAACTGTTAGCTGAGGGTTAGACCTGTTAGCTGAGGGTTAGAACTGTTAGCTGAGGGTTATAACTGTTAGCTGAGGGTTATAACTGTTAGCTGAGGGTTATAACTGTTAGCTGAGGGATAGAACTGTCAGCTGAGGGATAGAACTGTTTGCTGATGGTTAGAACTGTTAGCTGAGGGATAGAACTGTTAGCTGAGGGATAGAACTGTTAGCTGAGGGTTGTTAGCTGAGGGATAGAACTGTTAGCTGAGGGTTGTTAGCTGAGGGATAGATCTGTTAGCTGAGGGATAGATCTGTTAGCTGAGGGATAGAACTATTAGCTGAGGGTTAGAACTGTTGGCTGAGGGTTAGATCTGTTAGCTGAGGGTTAGATCTGTTAGCTGAGGGATAGAACTATTAGCTGAGGGTTATAACTGTTAGCTGAGGGTTAGATCTGTTAGCTGAGGGATAGATCTGTTAGCTGAGGGATAGAACTGTTAGCTGAGGGATAGAACTGTTAGCTGAGGGTTAGAACTATTAGCTGAGGGTTATAACTGTTAGCTGAGGGTTAGATCTGTTAGCTGAGGGATAGAACTGTTAGCTGAAGGTTAGAACTGTTAGCTGAGGGATAGAACTGTTAGCTGAGGGATACAACTGTTAGCTGAAGGTTAGAACTGTTAGCTGAGGGATAGAACTGTTAGCTGAGGGATAGATATGTTAGCTGAGGGATAGAACTATTAGCTGAGGGTTATAACTGTTAGCTGAGGGTTAGATCTGTTAGCTGAGGGATAGATCTGTTAGCTGAGGGATAGAACTGTTAGCTGAGGGTTATAACTGTTAGCTGAGGGTTAGATCTGTTAGCTGAGGGTTAGATCCGTTAGCTGAGGGATAGAACTATTAGCTGAGGGTTATAACTGTTAGCTGAGGGTTAGATCTGTTAGCTGAGGGATAGAACTGTTAGCTGAGGGTTAGAACTATTAGCTGAGGGATAGAACTGTTAGCTGAGGGATAGAACTGTTAGCTGAGGGATAGAACTGTTAGCTGAGGGTTGTTAGCTGAGGGATAGAACTGTTAGCTGAGGGTTGTTAGCTGAGGGATAGATCTGTTAGCTGAGGGATAGATCTGTTAGCTGAGGGATAGAACTATTAGCTGAGGGTTAGAACTGTTGGCTGAGGGTTAGATCTGTTAGCTGAGGGTTAGATCTGTTAGCTGAGGGATAGAACTATTAGCTGAGGGTTATAACTGTTAGCTGAGGGTTAGACCTGTTAGCTGAGGGATAGATCTGTTAGCTGAGGGATAGAACTGTTAGCTGAGGGATAGAACTGTTAGCTGAGGGTTAGAACTATTAGCTGAGGGTTATAACTGTTAGCTGAGGGTTAGATCTGTTAGCTGAGGGATATAACTGTTAGCTGAAGGTTAGAACTGTTAGCTGAGGGATAGAACTGTTAGCTGAGGGATACAACTGTTAGCTGAAGGTTAGAACTGTTAGCTGAGGGATAGAACTGTTAGCTGAGGGATAGATATGTTAGCTGAGGGATAGAACTATTAGCTGAGGGTTATAACTGTTAGCTGAGGGTTAGATCTGTTAGCTGAGGGATAGATCTGTTAGCTGAGGGATAGAACTGTTAGCTGAGGGTTATAACTGTTAGCTGAGGGTTAGATCTGTTAGCTGAGGGTTAGATCTGTTAGCTGAGTGATAGAACTATTAGCTGAGGGATAGAACTGTTAGCTGAGGGTTAGATCTGTTAGCTGAGGGTTAGATCTGTTAGCTGAGGGATAGAACTATTAGCTGAGGGTTATAACTGTTAGCTGGGGGTTAGATCTGTTAGCTGAGGGATAGATCTGTTAGCTGAGGGATAGAACTGTTAGCTGAGGGATAGAACTGTTAGCTGAGGGTTAGAACTATTAGCTGAGGGTTATAACTGTTAGCTGAGGGTTAGATCTGTTAGCTGAGGGATAGAACTGTTAGCTGAAGGTTAGAACTGTTAGCTGAGGGATAGAACTGTTAGCTGAGGGATACAACTGTTAGCTGAAGGTTAGAACTGTTAGCTGAGGGATAGAACTGTTAGCTGAGGGATAGATATGTTAGCTGAGGGATAGAACTATTAGCTGAGGGTTATAACTGTTAGCTGAGGGTTAGATCTGTTAGCTGAGGGATAGATCTGTTAGCTGAGGGTTCGATCTGTTAGCTGAGGGATAGAACTGTTAGCTGAGAGTTAGATCTGTTAGCTGAGGGATAAATCTGTTAGCTGAGGGAAAGATCTGTTAGCTGAGGGATAGATCTGTTAGCTGAGAGTTAGATCTGTTAGCTGAGGGTTCGATCTGTTAGCTGAGGGTTCGATCTGTTAGCTGAGGGTTCGATCTGTTAGCTGAGGGTTCGATCTGTTAGCTGAGGGATAGAACTGTTAGCTGAGGGATAGAACTGTTAGCTGAGGGATAGATCTGTTAGCTGAGGGTTAGAACTGTTAGCTGAGGGTTAGAACTGTTAGCTGAGAGATAGATCTGTTAGCTGAGAGTTAGAACTGTTAGCTGAAGGTAGGAACTGTTAGCTGAGGGTTAGAACTGTTAGCTGAGGGTTAGAACTGTTAGCTGAGGGTTAGACCTGTTAGCTGAGGGTTAGAACTGTTAGCTGAGGGTTATAACTGTTAGCTGAGGGTTATAACTGTTAGCTGAGGGATAGAACTGTCAGCTGAGGGATAGAACTGTTTGCTGATGGTTAGAACTGTTAGCTGAGGGATAGAACTGTTAGCTGAGGGATAGAACTGTTAGCTGAGGGTTGTTAGCTGAGGGATAGAACTGTTAGCTGAGGGTTGTTAGCTGAGGGATAGATCTGTTAGCTGAGGGATAGATCTGTTAGCTGAGGGATAGAACTATTAGCTGAGGGTTAGAACTGTTGGCTGAGGGTTAGATCTGTTAGCTGAGGGTTAGATCTGTTAGCTGAGGGATAGAACTATTAGCTGAGGGTTATAACTGTTAGCTGAGGGTTAGATCTGTTAGCTGAGGGATAGATCTGTTAGCTGAGGGATAGAACTGTTAGCTGAGGGATATAACTGTTAGCTGAGGGTTAGAACTATTAGCTGAGGGTTATAACTGTTAGCTGAGGGTTAGATCTGTTAGCTGAGGGATAGAACTGTTAGCTGAAGGTTAGAACTGTTAGCTGAGGGATAGAACTGTTAGCTGAGGGATACAACTGTTAGCTGAAGGTTAGAACTGTTAGCTGAGGGATAGAACTGTTAGCTGAGGGATAGATATGTTAGCTGAGGGATAGAACTATTAGCTGAGGGTTATAACTGTTAGCTGAGGGTTAGATCTGTTAGCTGAGGGATAGATCTGTTAGCTGAGGGATAGAACTGTTAGCTGAGGGTTATAACTGTTAGCTGAGGGTTAGATCTGTTAGCTGAGGGTTAGATCTGTTAGCTGAGGGATAGAACTATTAGCTGAGGGTTATAACTGTTAGCTGAGGGTTAGATCTGTTAGCTGAGGGATAGATCTGTTAGCTGAGGGATATAACTGTTAGCTGAGGGATAGAACTGTTAGCTGAGGGTTAGAACTATTAGCTGAGGGATAGAACTGTTAGCTGAGGGATAGAACTGTTAGCTGAGGGATAGAACTGTTAGCTGAGGGTTGTTAGCTGAGGGATAGAACTGTTAGCTGAGGGTTGTTAGCTGAGGGATAGATCTGTTAGCTGAGGGATAGATCTGTTAGCTGAGGGATAGAACTATTAGCTGAGGGTTAGAACTGTTGGCTGAGGGTTAGATCTGTTAGCTGAGGGTTAGATCTGTTAGCTGAGGGATAGATCTGTTAGCTGAGGGATAGAACTGTTAGCTGAGGGATATAACTGTTAGCTGAGGGTTAGAACTATTAGCTGAGGGTTATAACTGTTAGCTGAGGGTTAGATCTGTTAGCTGAGGGATAGAACTGTTAGCTGAAGGTTAGAACTGTTAGCTGAGGGATAGAACTGTTAGCTGAGGGATACAACTGTTAGCTGAAGGTTAGAACTGTTAGCTGAGGGATAGAACTGTTAGCTGAGGGATAGATATGTTAGCTGAGGGATAGAACTATTAGCTGAGGGTTATAACTGTTAGCTGAGGGTTAGATCTGTTAGCTGAGGGATAGATCTGTTAGCTGAGGGATAGAACTGTTAGCTGAGGGTTATAACTGTTAGCTGAGGGTTAGATCTGTTAGCTGAGGGTTAGATCTGTTAGCTGAGGGATAGAACTATTAGCTGAGGGTTATAACTGTTAGCTGAGGGTTAGATCTGTTAGCTGAGGGATAGATCTGTTAGCTGAGGGATATAACTGTTAGCTGAGGGATAGAACTGTTAGCTGAGGGTTAGAACTATTAGCTGAGGGATAGAACTGTTAGCTGAGGGATAGAACTGTTAGCTGAGGGATAGAACTGTTAGCTGAGGGTTGTTAGCTGAGGGATAGAACTGTTAGCTGAGGGTTGTTAGCTGAGGGATAGATCTGTTAGCTGAGGGATAGATCTGTTAGCTGAGGGATAGAACTATTAGCTGAGGGTTAGAACTGTTGGCTGAGGGTTAGATCTGTTAGCTGAGGGTTAGATCTGTTAGCTGAGGGATAGAACTATTAGCTGAGGGTTATAACTGTTAGCTGAGGGTTAGATCTGTTAGCTGAGGGATAGATCTGTTAGCTGAGGGATAGATCTGTTAGCTGAGAGTTAGATCTGTTAGCTGAGGGTTCGATCTGTTAGCTGAGGGTTAGATCTGTTAGCTGGGGGATAGATCTGTTAGCTGAGAGTTAGATCTGTTAGCTGAGAGTTAGATCTGTTAGCTGAGGGTTCGATCTGTTAGCTGAGGGATAGAACTGTTAGCTGAGGGATAGATCTGTTAGCTGAGGGATAGAACTGTTAGCTGAAGGTTAGAACTGTTAGCTGAGGGATAGAACTGTTAGCTGAGGGATAGAACTGTTGGCTGAGGGATAGATCTGTTAGCTGAGGGATAGAACTGTTAGCTGAGGGATAGATCTGTTAGCTGAGAGTTAGATCTGTTAGCTGAGGGTTCGATCTGTTAGCTGAGGGATAGATCTGTTAGCTGAGGGATAGAACTGTTAGCTGAGGGATAGATCTGTTAGCTGAGGGATAGATCTGTTAGCTGAGGGTTCGATCTGTTAGCTGAGGGTTCGATCTGTTAGCTGAGGGTTCGATCTGTTAGCTGAGGGTTCGATCTGTTAGCTGAGGGTTCGATCTGTTAGCTGAGGGATAGAACTGTTAGCTGAGGGATAGAACTGTTAGCTGAGGGATAGAACTGTTAGCTGAGGGATAGAACTGTTAGCTGAGGGGTAGAACTGTTAGCTGAGGGTTAGAACTGTTAGCTGAGGGATAGAACTGTTAGCTGAGGGATAGATCTGTTAGCTGAGGGATAGAACTGTTAGCTGAGGGATAGATCTGTTAGCTGAGGGATAGATCTGTTAGCTGAGAGTTAGATCTGTTAGCTGAGGGATAGATCTGTTAGCTGAGGGTTAGATCTGTTAGCTGAGGGATAGATCTGTTAGCTGAGGGATAGAACTGTTAGCTGAGGGTTCGATCTGTTAGCTGAGGGATAGAACTGTTAGCTGAGAGTTAGATCTGTTAGCTGAGGGATAAATCTGTTAGCTGAGAGTTAGATCTGTTAGCTGAGGGTTCGATCTGTTAGCTGAGGGTTCGATCTGTTAGCTGAGGGTTCGATCTGTTAGCTGAGGGTTCGATCTGTTAGCTGGGGGATAGATCTGTTAGCTGAGAGTTAGATCTGTTAGCTGAGAGTTAGATCTGTTAGCTGAGGGTTCGATCTGTTAGCTGAGGGATAGAACTGTTAGCTGAGGGATAGATCTGTTAGCTGAGGGATAGAACTGTTAGCTGAAGGTTAGAACTGTTAGCTGAGGGATAGAACTGTTAGCTGAGGGATAGAACTGTTGGCTGAGGGATAGATCTGTTAGCTGAGGGATAGAACTGTTAGCTGAGGGATAGATCTGTTAGCTGAGAGTTAGATCTGTTAGCTGAGGGTTCGATCTGTTAGCTGAGGGATATATCTGTTAGCTGAGGGATAGAACTGTTAGCTGAGGGATAGATCTGTTAGCTGAGGGATAGATCTGTTAGCTGAGGGTTCGATCTGTTAGCTGAGGGTTCGATCTGTTAGCTGAGGGTTCGATCTGTTAGCTGAGGGTTCGATCTGTTAGCTGAGGGTTCGATCTGTTAGCTGAGGGATAGAACTGTTAGCTGAGGGATAGAACTGTTAGCTGAGGGATAGAACTGTTAGCTGAGGGATAGAACTGTTAGCTGAGGGATAGAACTGTTAGCTGAGGGTTAGAACTGTTAGCTGAGGGATAGAACTGTTAGCTGAGGGATAGATCTGTTAGCTGAGGGATAGAACTGTTAGCTGAGGGATAGATCTGTTAGCTGAGGGATAGATCTGTTAGCTGAGAGTTAGATCTGTTAGCTGAGGGATAGATCTGTTAGCTGAGGGTTAGATCTGTTAGCTGAGGGATAGATCTGTTAGCTGAGGGATAGAACTGTTAGCTGAGGGTTCGATCTGTTAGCTGAGGGATAGAACTGTTAGCTGAGAGTTAGATCTGTTAGCTGAGGGATAAATCTGTTAGCTGAGAGTTAGATCTGTTAGCTGAGGGTTCGATCTGTTAGCTGAGGGTTCGATCTGTTAGCTGAGGGTTCGATCTGTTAGCTGAGGTTTCGATCTGTTAGCTGAGGGATAGAACTGTTAGCTGAGGGATAGAACTGTTAGCTGAGGGATAGATCTGTTAGCTGAGGGTTAGAACTGTTAGCTGAGGGTTAGAACTGTTAGCTGAGAGATAGATCTGTTAGCTGAGAGTTAGAACTGTTAGCTGAAGGTAGGAACTGTTAGCTGAGGGTTAGAACTGTTAGCTGAGGGTTAGAACTGTTAGCTGAGGGTTAGACCTGTTAGCTGAGGGTTATAACTGTTAGCTGAGGGTTAGAACTGTTAGCTGAGGGTTATAACTGTTAGCTGAGGGATAGAACTGTCAGCTGAGGGATAGAACTGTTTGCTGATGGTTAGAACTGTTAGCTGAGGGATAGAACTGTTAGCTGAGGGATAGAACTGTTAGCTGAGGGTTGTTAGCTGAGGGATAGAACTGTTAGCTGAGGGTTGTTAGCTGAGGGATAGATCTGTTAGCTGAGGGATAGATCTGTTAGCTGAGTGATAGAACTATTAGCTGAGGGATAGAACTGTTAGCTGAGGGTTAGATCTGTTAGCTGAGGGTTAGATCTGTTAGCTGAGGGATAGAACTATTAGCTGAGGGTTATAACTGTTAGCTGAGGGTTAGATCTGTTAGCTGAGGGATAGATCTGTTAGCTGAGGGATAGAACTGTTAGCTGAGGGATAGAACTGTTAGCTGAGGGTTAGAACTATTAGCTGAGGGTTATAACTGTTAGCTGAGGGTTAGATCTGTTAGCTGAGGGATAGAACTGTTAGCTGAAGGTTAGAACTGTTAGCTGAGGGATAGAACTGTTAGCTGAGGGATACAACTGTTAGCTGAAGGTTAGAACTGTTAGCTGAGGGATAGAACTGTTAGCTGAGGGATAGATATGTTAGCTGAGGGATAGAACTATTAGCTGAGGGTTATAACTGTTAGCTGAGGGTTAGATCTGTTAGCTGAGGGATAGATCTGTTAGCTGAGGGTTCGATCTGTTAGCTGAGGGATAGAACTGTTAGCTGAGAGTTAGATCTGTTAGCTGAGGGATAAATCTGTTAGCTGAGGGAAAGATCTGTTAGCTGAGGGATAGATCTGTTAGCTGAGAGTTAGATCTGTTAGCTGAGGGTTCGATCTGTTAGCTGAGGGTTCGATCTGTTAGCTGAGGGTTCGATCTGTTAGCTGAGGGTTCGATCTGTTAGCTGAGGGATAGAACTGTTAGCTGAGGGCTAGAACTGTTAGCTGAGGGATAGATCTGTTAGCTGAGGGTTAGAACTGTTAGCTGAGGGTTAGAACTGTTAGCTGAGAGATAGATCTGTTAGCTGAGAGTTAGAACTGTTAGCTGAAGGTAGGAACTGTTAGCTGAGGGTTAGAACTGTTAGCTGAGGGTTAGAACTGTTAGCTGAGGGTTAGACCTGTTAGCTGAGGGTTATAACTGTTAGCTGAGGGTTATAACTGTTAGCTGAGGGTTATAACTGTTAGCTGAGGGTTATAACTGTTAGCTGAGGGATAGAACTGTCAGCTGAGGGATAGAACTGTTTGCTGATGGTTAGAACTGTTAGCTGAGGGATAGAACTGTTAGCTGAGGGATAGAACTGTTAGCTGAGGGTTGTTAGCTGAGGGATATAACTGTTAGCTGAGGGTTGTTAGCTGAGGGATAGATCTGTTAGCTGAGGGATAGATCTGTTAGCTGAGGGATAGAACTATTAGCTGAGGGTTAGAACTGTTGGCTGAGGGTTAGATCTGTTAGCTGAGGGTTAGATCTGTTAGCTGAGGGATAGAACTATTAGCTGAGGGTTATAACTGTTAGCTGAGGGTTAGATCTGTTAGCTGAGGGATAGATCTGTTAGCTGAGGGATAGAACTGTTAGCTGAGGGATAGAACTGTTAGCTGAGGGTTAGAACTATTAGCTGAGGGTTATAACTGTTAGCTGAGGGTTAGATCTGTTAGCTGAGGGATATAACTGTTAGCTGAAGGTTAGAACTGTTAGCTGAGGGATAGAACTGTTAGCTGAGGGATACAACTGTTAGCTGAAGGTTAGAACTGTTAGCTGAGGGATAGAACTGTTAGCTGAGGGATAGATATGTTAGCTGAGGGATAGAACTATTAGCTGAGGGTTATAACTGTTAGCTGAGGGTTAGATCTGTTAGCTGAGGGATAGATCTGTTAGCTGAGGGATAGAACTGTTAGCTGAGGGTTATAACTGTTAGCTGAGGGTTAGATCTGTTAGCTGAGGGTTAGATCTGTTAGCTGAGGGATAGAACTATTAGCTGAGGGTTATAACTGTTAGCTGAGGGTTAGATCTGTTAGCTGAGGGATAGATCTGTTAGCTGAGGGATATAACTGTTAGCTGAGGGATAGAACTGTTAGCTGAGGGTTAGAACTATTAGCTGAGGGATAGAACTGTTAGCTGAGGGATAGAACTGTTAGCTGAGGGATAGAACTGTTAGCTGAGGGTTGTTAGCTGAGGGATAGAACTGTTAGCTGAGGGTTGTTAGCTGAGGGATAGATCTGTTAGCTGAGGGATAGATCTGTTAGCTGAGGGATAGAACTATTAGCTGAGGGTTAGAACTGTTGGCTGAGGGTTAGATCTGTTAGCTGAGGGTTAGATCTGTTAGCTGAGGGATAGAACTATTAGCTGAGGGTTATAACTGTTAGCTGAGGGTTAGATCTGTTAGCTGAGGGATAGATCTGTTAGCTGAGGGATAGAACTGTTAGCTGAGGGATAGAACTGTTAGCTGAGGGTTAGAACTATTAGCTGAGGGTTATAACTGTTAGCTGAGGGTTAGATCTGTTAGCTGAGGGATATAACTGTTAGCTGAAGGTTAGAACTGTTAGCTGAGGGATAGAACTGTTAGCTGAGGGATACAACTGTTAGCTGAAGGTTAGAACTGTTAGCTGAGGGATAGAACTGTTAGCTGAGGGATAGATATGTTAGCTGAGGGATAGAACTATTAGCTGAGGGTTATAACTGTTAGCTGAGGGTTAGATCTGTTAGCTGAGGGATAGATCTGTTAGCTGAGGGATAGAACTGTTAGCTGAGGGTTATAACTGTTAGCTGAGGGTTAGATCTGTTAGCTGAGGGTTAGATCTGTTAGCTGAGTGATAGAACTATTAGCTGAGGGATAGAACTGTTAGCTGAGGGTTAGATCTGTTAGCTGAGGGTTAGATCTGTTAGCTGAGGGATAGAACTATTAGCTGAGGGTTATAACTGTTAGCTGGGGGTTAGATCTGTTAGCTGAGGGATAGATCTGTTAGCTGAGGGATAGAACTGTTAGCTGAGGGATAGAACTGTTAGCTGAGGGTTAGAACTATTAGCTGAGGGTTATAACTGTTAGCTGAGGGTTAGATCTGTTAGCTGAGGGATAGAACTGTTAGCTGAAGGTTAGAACTGTTAGCTGAGGGATAGAACTGTTAGCTGAGGGATACAACTGTTAGCTGAAGGTTAGAACTGTTAGCTGAGGGATAGAACTGTTAGCTGAGGGATAGATATGTTAGCTGAGGGATAGAACTATTAGCTGAGGGTTATAACTGTTAGCTGAGGGTTAGATCTGTTAGCTGAGGGATAGATCTGTTAGCTGAGGGTTCGATCTGTTAGCTGAGGGATAGAACTGTTAGCTGAGAGTTAGATCTGTTAGCTGAGGGATAAATCTGTTAGCTGAGGGAAAGATCTGTTAGCTGAGGGATAGATCTGTTAGCTGAGAGTTAGATCTGTTAGCTGAGGGTTCGATCTGTTAGCTGAGGGTTCGATCTGTTAGCTGAGGGTTCGATCTGTTAGCTGAGGGTTCGATCTGTTAGCTGAGGGATAGAACTGTTAGCTGAGGGATAGAACTGTTAGCTGAGGGATAGATCTGTTAGCTGAGGGTTAGAACTGTTAGCTGAGGGTTAGAACTGTTAGCTGAGAGATAGATCTGTTAGCTGAGAGTTAGAACTGTTAGCTGAAGGTAGGAACTGTTAGCTGAGGGTTAGAACTGTTAGCTGAGGGTTAGAACTGTTAGCTGAGGGTTAGATCTGTTAGCTGAGGGATAGAACTATTAGCTGAGGGTTAGAACTGTTGGCTGAGGGTTAGATCTGTTAGCTGAGGGTTAGATCTGTTAGCTGAGGGATAGAACTATTAGCTGAGGGTTATAACTGTTAGCTGAGGGATAGAACTATTAGCTGAGGGATAGATCTGTTAGCTGAGGGATAGAACTGTTAGCTGAGGGATAGAACTGTTAGCTGAGGGTTAGAACTATTAGCTGAGGGTTATAACTGTTAGCTGAGGGTTAGATCTGTTAGCTGAGGGATAGAACTGTTAGCTGAGGGTTATAACTGTTAGCTGAGGGTTATAACTGTTAGCTGAGGGTTATAACTGTTAGCTGAGGGATAGAACTGTCAGCTGAGGGATAGAACTGTTTGCTGATGGTTAGAACTGTTAGCTGAGGGATAGAACTGTTAGCTGAGGGATAGAACTGTTAGCTGAGGGTTGTTAGCTGAGGGATAGAACTGTTAGCTGAGGGTTGTTAGCTGAGGGATAGAACTGTCAGCTGAGGGATAGAACTGTTTGCTGATGGTTAGAACTGTTAGCTGAGGGATAGAACTGTTAGCTGAGGGATAGATCTGTTAGCTGAGGGATAGAACTATTAGCTGAGGGTTAGAACTGTTGGCTGAGGGTTAGATCTGTTAGCTGAGGGTTAGATCTGTTAGCTGAGGGATAGAACTATTAGCTGAGGGTTATAACTGTTAGCTGAGGGATAGAACTATTAGCTGAGGGATAGATCTGTTAGCTGAGGGATAGAACTGTTAGCTGAGGGATAGAACTGTTAGCTGAGGGTTAGAACTATTAGCTGAGGGTTATAACTGTTAGCTGAGGGTTAGATCTGTTAGCTGAGGGATAGAACTGTTAGCTGAAGGTTAGAACTGTTAGCTGAGGGATAGAACTGTTAGCTGAGGGATACAACTGTTAGCTGAAGGTTAGAACTGTTAGCTGAGGGATAGAACTGTTAGCTGAGGGATAGATATGTTAGCTGAGGGATAGAACTATTAGCTGAGGGTTATAACTGTTAGCTGAGGGTTAGATCTGTTAGCTGAGGGATAGATCTGTTAGCTGAGGGATAGAACTGTTAGCTGAGGGTTATAACTGTTAGCTGAGGGTTAGATCTGTTAGCTGAGGGTTAGATCTGTTAGCTGAGGGATAGAACTATTAGCTGAGGGTTATAACTGTTAGCTGAGGTTTAGATCTGTTAGCTGAGGGATAGATCTGTTAGCTGAGGGATATAACTGTTAGCTGAGGGATAGAACTGTTAGCTGAGGGTTAGAACTATTAGCTGAGGGATAGAACTGTTAGCTGAGGGATAGAACTGTTAGCTGAGGGATAGAACTGTTAGCTGAGGGTTGTTAGCTGAGGGATAGAACTGTTAGCTGAGGGTTGTTAGCTGAGGGATAGATCTGTTAGCTGAGGGATAGATCTGTTAGCTGAGGGATAGAACTATTAGCTGAGGGTTAGAACTGTTGGCTGAGGGTTAGATCTGTTAGCTGAGGGTTAGATCTGTTAGCTGAGGGATAGAACTATTAGCTGAGGGTTATAACTGTTAGCTGAGGGTTAGATCTGTTAGCTGAGGGATAGATCTGTTAGCTGAGGGATAGAACTGTTAGCTGAGGGATAGAACTGTTAGCTGAGGGATAGAACTGTTAGCTGAGGGTTATAACTGTTAGCTGAGGGTTAGATCTGTTAGCTGAGGGATATAACTGTTAGCTGAAGGTTAGAACTGTTAGCTGAGGGATAGAACTGTTAGCTGAGGGATACAACTGTTAGCTGAAGGTTAGAACTGTTAGCTGAGGGATAGAACTGTTAGCTGAGGGATAGATATGTTAGCTGAGGGATAGAACTATTAGCTGAGGGTTATAACTGTTAGCTGAGGGTTAGATCTGTTAGCTGAGGGATAGATCTGTTAGCTGAGGGATAGAACTGTTAGCTGAGGGTTATAACTGTTAGCTGAGGGTTAGATCTGTTAGCTGAGGGTTAGATCTGTTAGCTGAGTGATAGAACTATTAGCTGAGGGATAGAACTGTTAGCTGAGGGTTAGATCTGTTAGCTGAGGGTTAGATCTGTTAGCTGAGGGATAGAACTATTAGCTGAGGGTTATAACTGTTAGCTGGGGGTTAGATCTGTTAGCTGAGGGATAGATCTGTTAGCTGAGGGATAGAACTGTTAGCTGAGGGATAGAACTGTTAGCTGAGGGTTAGAACTATTAGCTGAGGGTTATAACTGTTAGCTGAGGGTTAGATCTGTTAGCTGAGGGATAGAACTGTTAGCTGAAGGTTAGAACTGTTAGCTGAGGGATAGAACTGTTAGCTGAGGGATACAACTGTTAGCTGAAGGTTAGAACTGTTAGCTGAGGGATAGAACTGTTAGCTGAGGGATAGATATGTTAGCTGAGGGATAGAACTATTAGCTGAGGGTTATAACTGTTAGCTGAGGGTTAGATCTGTTAGCTGAGGGATAGATCTGTTAGCTGAGGGTTCGATCTGTTAGCTGAGGGATAGAACTGTTAGCTGAGAGTTAGATCTGTTAGCTGAGGGATAAATCTGTTAGCTGAGGGAAAGATCTGTTAGCTGAGGGATAGATCTGTTAGCTGAGAGTTAGATCTGTTAGCTGAGGGTTCGATCTGTTAGCTGAGGGTTCGATCTGTTAGCTGAGGGTTCGATCTGTTAGCTGAGGGTTCGATCTGTTAGCTGAGGGATAGAACTGTTAGCTGAGGGATAGAACTGTTAGCTGAGGGATAGATCTGTTAGCTGAGGGTTAGAACTGTTAGCTGAGGGTTAGAACTGTTAGCTGAGAGATAGATCTGTTAGCTGAGAGTTAGAACTGTTAGCTGAAGGTAGGAACTGTTAGCTGAGGGTTAGAACTGTTAGCTGAGGGTTAGAACTGTTAGCTGAGGGTTAGACCTGTTAGCTGAGGGTTAGAACTGTTAGCTGAGGGTTATAACTGTTAGCTGAGGGTTATAACTGTTAGCTGAGGGTTATAACTGTTAGCTGAGGGTTATAACTGTTAGCTGAGGGATAGAACTGTCAGCTGAGGGATAGAACTGTTTGCTGATGGTTAGAACTGTTAGCTGAGGGATAGAACTGTTAGCTGAGGGATAGAACTGTTAGCTGAGGGTTGTTAGCTGAGGGATAGAACTGTTAGCTGAGGGTTGTTAGCTGAGGGATAGATCTGTTAGCTGAGGGATAGATCTGTTAGCTGAGGGATAGAACTATTAGCTGAGGGTTAGAACTGTTGGCTGAGGGTTAGATCTGTTAGCTGAGGGTTAGATCTGTTAGCTGAGGGATAGAACTATTAGCTGAGGGTTATAACTGTTAGCTGAGGGTTAGATCTGTTAGCTGAGGGATAGATCTGTTAGCTGAGGGATAGAACTGTTAGCTGAGGGATAGAACTGTTAGCTGAGGGTTAGAACTATTAGCTGAGGGTTATAACTGTTAGCTGAGGGTTAGATCTGTTAGCTGAGGGATAGAACTGTTAGCTGAAGGTTAGAACTGTTAGCTGAGGGATAGAACTGTTAGCTGAGGGATACAACTGTTAGCTGAAGGTTAGAACTGTTAGCTGAGGGATAGAACTGTTAGCTGAGGGATAGATATGTTAGCTGAGGGATAGAACTATTAGCTGAGGGTTATAACTGTTAGCTGAGGGTTAGATCTGTTAGCTGAGGGATAGACCTGTTAGCTGAGGGATAGAACTGTTAGCTGAGGGTTATAACTGTTAGCTGAGGGTTAGATCTGTTAGCTGAGGGTTAGATCTGTTAGCTGAGGGATAGAACTATTAGCTGAGGGTTATAACTGTTAGCTGAGGGTTAGATCTGTTAGCTGAGGGATAGATCTGTTAGCTGAGGGATATAACTGTTAGCTGAGGGATAGAACTGTTAGCTGAGGGTTAGAACTATTAGCTGAGGGATAGAACTGTTAGCTGAGGGATAGAACTGTTAGCTGAGGGATAGAACTGTTAGCTGAGGGTTGTTAGCTGAGGGATAGAACTGTTAGCTGAGGGTTGTTAGCTGAGGGATAGATCTGTTAGCTGAGGGATAGATCTGTTAGCTGAGGGATAGAACTATTAGCTGAGGGTTAGAACTGTTGGCTGAGGGTTAGATCTGTTAGCTGAGGGTTAGATCTGTTAGCTGAGGGATAGAACTATTAGCTGAGGGTTATAACTGTTAGCTGAGGGTTAGATCTGTTAGCTGAGGGATAGATCTGTTAGCTGAGGGATAGAACTGTTAGCTGAGGGATAGAACTGTTAGCTGAGGGTTAGAACTATTAGCTGAGGGTTATAACTGTTAGCTGAGGGTTAGATCTGTTAGCTGAGGGATATAACTGTTAGCTGAAGGTTAGAACTGTTAGCTGAGGGATAGAACTGTTAGCTGAGGGATACAACTGTTAGCTGAAGGTTAGAACTGTTAGCTGAGGGATAGAACTGTTAGCTGAGGGATAGATATGTTAGCTGAGGGATAGAACTATTAGCTGAGGGTTATAACTGTTAGCTGAGGGTTAGATCTGTTAGCTGAGGGATAGATCTGTTAGCTGAGGGATAGAACTGTTAGCTGAGGGTTATAACTGTTAGCTGAGGGTTAGATCTGTTAGCTGAGGGTTAGATCTGTTAGCTGAGTGATAGAACTATTAGCTGAGGGATAGAACTGTTAGCTGAGGGTTAGATCTGTTAGCTGAGGGTTAGATCTGTTAGCTGAGGGATAGAACTATTAGCTGAGGGTTATAACTGTTAGCTGGGGGTTAGATCTGTTAGCTGAGGGATAGATCTGTTAGCTGAGGGATAGAACTGTTAGCTGAGGGATAGAACTGTTAGCTGAGGGTTAGAACTATTAGCTGAGGGTTATAACTGTTAGCTGAGGGTTAGATCTGTTAGCTGAGGGATAGAACTGTTAGCTGAAGGTTAGAACTGTTAGCTGAGGCATAGAACTGTTAGCTGAGGGATACAACTGTTAGCTGAAGGTTAGAACTGTTAGCTGAGGGATAGAACTGTTAGCTGAGGGATAGATATGTTAGCTGAGGGATAGAACTATTAGCTGAGGGTTATAACTGTTAGCTGAGGGTTAGATCTGTTAGCTGAGGGATAGATCTGTTAGCTGAGGGTTCGATCTGTTAGCTGAGGGATAGAACTGTTAGCTGAGAGTTAGATCTGTTAGCTGAGGGATAAATCTGTTAGCTGAGGGAAAGATCTGTTAGCTGAGGGATAGATCTGTTAGCTGAGAGTTAGATCTGTTAGCTGAGGGTTCGATCTGTTAGCTGAGGGTTCGATCTGTTAGCTGAGGGTTCGATCTGTTAGCTGAGGGTTCGATCTGTTAGCTGAGGGATAGAACTGTTAGCTGAGGGATAGAACTGTTAGCTGAGGGATAGATCTGTTAGCTGAGGGTTAGAACTGTTAGCTGAGGGTTAGAACTGTTAGCTGAGAGATAGATCTGTTAGCTGAGAGTTAGAACTGTTAGCTGAAGGTAGGAACTGTTAGCTGAGGGTTAGAACTGTTAGCTGAGGGTTAGAACTGTTAGCTGAGGGTTAGACCTGTTAGCTGAGGGTTAGAACTGTTAGCTGAGGGTTATAACTGTTAGCTGAGGGTTATAACTGTTAGCTGAGGGTTATAACTGTTAGCTGAGGGATAGAACTGTCAGCTGAGGGATAGAACTGTTTGCTGATGGTTAGAACTGTTAGCTGAGGGATAGAACTGTTAGCTGAGGGATAGAACTGTTAGCTGAGGGTTGTTAGCTGAGGGATAGAACTGTTAGCTGAGGGTTGTTAGCTGAGGGATAGAACTGTCAGCTGAGGGATATAACTGTTTGCTGATGGTTAGAACTGTTAGCTGAGGGATAGAACTGTTAGCTGAGGGATAGATCTGTTAGCTGAGGGATAGAACTATTAGCTGAGGGTTAGAACTGTTGGCTGAGGGTTAGATCTGTTAGCTGAGGGTTAGATCTGTTAGCTGAGGGATAGAACTATTAGCTGAGGGTTATAACTGTTAGCTGAGGGATAGAACTATTAGCTGAGGGATAGATCTGTTAGCTGAGGGATAGAACTGTTAGCTGAGGGATAGAACTGTTAGCTGAGGGTTAGAACTATTAGCTGAGGGTTATAACTGTTAGCTGAGGGTTAGATCTGTTAGCTGAGGGATAGAACTGTTAGCTGAAGGTTAGAACTGTTAGCTGAGGGATAGAACTGTTAGCTGAGGGATACAACTGTTAGCTGAAGGTTAGAACTGTTAGCTGAGGGATAGAACTGTTAGCTGAGGGATAGATATGTTAGCTGAGGGATAGAACTATTAGCTGAGGGTTATAACTGTTAGCTGAGGGTTAGATCTGTTAGCTGAGGGATAGATCTGTTAGCTGAGGGATAGAACTGTTAGCTGAGGGTTATAACTGTTAGCTGAGGGTTAGATCTGTTAGCTGAGGGTTAGATCTGTTAGCTGAGGGATAGAACTATTAGCTGAGGGTTATAACTGTTAGCTGAGGGTTAGATCTGTTAGCTGAGGGATAGATCTGTTAGCTGAGGGATATAACTGTTAGCTGAGGGATAGAACTGTTAGCTGAGGGTTAGAACTATTAGCTGAGGGATAGAACTGTTAGCTGAGGGATAGAACTGTTAGCTGAGGGATAGAACTGTTAGCTGAGGGTTGTTAGCTGAGGGATAGAACTGTTAGCTGAGGGTTGTTAGCTGAGGGATAGATCTGTTAGCTGAGGGATAGATCTGTTAGCTGAGGGATAGAACTATTAGCTGAGGGTTAGAACTGTTGGCTGAGGGTTAGATCTGTTAGCTGAGGGTTAGATCTGTTAGCTGAGGGATAGAACTATTAGCTGAGGGTTATAACTGTTAGCTGAGGGTTAGATCTGTTAGCTGAGGGATAGATCTGTTAGCTGAGGGATAGAACTGTTAGCTGAGGGATAGAACTGTTAGCTGATGGATAGAACTGTTAGCTGAGGGTTATAACTGTTAGCTGAGGGTTAGATCTGTTAGCTGAGGGATATAACTGTTAGCTGAAGGTTAGAACTGTTAGCTGAGGGATAGAACTGTTAGCTGAGGGATACAACTGTTAGCTGAAGGTTAGAACTGTTAGCTGAGGGATAGAACTGTTAGCTGAGGGATAGATATGTTAGCTGAGGGATAGAACTATTAGCTGAGGGTTATAACTGTTAGCTGAGGGTTAGATCTGTTAGCTGAGGGATAGATCTGTTAGCTGAGGGATAGAACTGTTAGCTGAGGGTTATAACTGTTAGCTGAGGGTTAGATCTGTTAGCTGAGGGTTAGATCTGTTAGCTGAGGGATAGAACTATTAGCTGAGGGTTATAACTGTTAGCTGAGGGTTAGATCTGTTAGCTGAGGGATAGAACTGTTAGCTGAGGGATAGAACTGTTAGCTGAGGGATAGATCTGTTAGCTGAGGGTTAGAACTGTTAGCTGAGGGTTAGAACTGTTAGCTGAGAGATAGATCTGTTAGCTGAGAGTTAGAACTGTTAGCTGAAGGTAGGAACTGTTAGCTGAGGGTTAGAACTGTTAGCTGAGGGTTAGAACTGTTAGCTGAGGGTTAGACCTGTTAGCTGAGGGTTAGAACTGTTAGCTGAGGGTTATAACTGTTAGCTGAGGGTTATAACTGTTAGCTGAGGGTTATAACTGTTAGCTGAGGGATAGAACTGTCAGCTGAGGGATAGAACTGTTTGCTGATGGTTAGAACTGTTAGCTGAGGGATAGAACTGTTAGCTGAGGGATAGAACTGTTAGCTGAGGGTTGTTAGCTGAGGGATAGAACTGTTAGCTGAGGGTTGTTAGCTGAGGGATAGAACTGTCAGCTGAGGGATAGAACTGTTTGCTGATGGTTAGAACTGTTAGCTGAGGGATAGATCTGTTAGCTGAGGGTTAGAACTGTTAGCTGAGGGATAGAACTATTAGCTGAGGGTTAGAACTGTTGGCTGAGGGTTAGATCTGTTAGCTGAGGGTTAGATCTGTTAGCTGAGGGATAGAACTATTAGCTGAGGGTTATAACTGTTAGCTGAGGGATAGAACTATTAGCTGAGGGATAGATCTGTTAGCTGAGGGATAGAACTGTTAGCTGAGGGATAGAACTGTTAGCTGAGGGTTAGAACTATTAGCTGAGGGATAGATCTGTTAGCTGAGGGATAGAACTGTTAGCTGAGGGATAGAACTGTTAGCTGAGGGTTAGAACTATTAGCTGAGGGTTATAACTGTTAGCTGAGGGATAGAACTGTCAGCTGAGGGATAGAACTGTTTGCTGATGGTTAGAACTGTTAGCTGAGGGATAGAACTGTTAGCTGAGGGATAGAACTGTTAGCTGAGGGTTGTTAGCTGAGGGATAGAACTGTTAGCTGAGGGTTGTTAGCTGAGGGATAGATCTGTTAGCTGAGGGATAGATCTGTTAGCTGAGGGATAGAACTATTAGGTGAGGGTTAGAACTGTTGGCTGAGGGTTAGATCTGTTAGCTGAGGGTTAGATCTGTTAGCTGAGGGATAGAACTATTAGCTGAGGGTTATAACTGTTAGCTGAGGGTTAGATCTGTTAGCTGAGGGGTAGATCTGTTAGCTGAGGGATAGAACTGTTAGCTGAGGGATAGAACTGTTAGCTGAGGGTTAGAACTATTAGCTGAGGGTTATAACTGTTAGCTGAGGGTTAGATCTGTTAGCTGAGGGATAGAACTGTTAGCTGAGGGATACAACTGTTAGCTGAAGGTTAGAACTGTTAGCTGAGGGATAGAACTGTTAGCTGAGGGATAGATATGTTAGCTGAGGGATAGAACTATTAGCTGAGGGTTATAACTGTTAGCTGAGGGTTAGATCTGTTAGCTGAGGGATAGATCTGTTAGCTGAGGGATAGAACTGTTAGCTGAGGGTTATAACTGTTAGCTGAGGGTTAGATCTGTTAGCTGAGGGTTAGATCTGTTAGCTGAGGGATAGAACTATTAGCTGAGGGTTATAACTGTTAGCTGAGGGTTAGATCTGTTAGCTGAGGGATAGATCTGTTAGCTGAGGGATATAACTGTTAGCTGAGGGATAGAACTGTTAGCTGAGGGTTAGAACTATTAGCTGAGGGATAGAACTGTTAGCTGAGGGTTCGATCTGTTAGCTGAGGGATAGAACTGTTAGCTGAAGGTTAGAACTGTTAGCTGAGGGTTAGATCTGTTAGCTGAGGGATAGATCTATTAGCTGAAGGTTATAACTGTTAGCTGAGGGTTAGATCTGTTAGCTGAGGGATAGATCTGTTAGCTGAGGGATATAACTGTTAGCTGAGGGATAGAACTGTTAGCTGAGGGTTAGAACTATTAGCTGAGGGTTATAACTGTTAGCTGAGGGTTAGATCTGTTAGCTGAGGGATAGAACTGTTAGCTGAAGGTTAGAACTGTTAGCTGAGGGATAGAACTGTTAGCTGAGGGATAGAACTGTTAGCTGAGGGATAGAACTGTTAGCTGAGGGATAGAACTGTTAGCTGAGGGATAGAACTGTTAGCTGAGGGATATAACTGTTAGCTGAGGGATAGAACTGTTAGCTGATGGTTAGAACTGTTAGCTGAGGGTTAGAACTGTTAGCTGAGGGATAGAACTGTTAGCTGAGGGATAGAACTGTTAGCTGAGGAAACAGAATACACACTGGCGTGAGAAACAGAATACACACTGGCGTGAGAAACAGATAACACACTGGCGTGAGAAACAGAATACACACTGGCGTGAGAAACAGATAACACACTGGCGTGAGAAAGAGAATAGACACTGGCGTGAGAAACAGAATACACACTGGCGTGAGAAACAGAATACACACTGGCGTGAGAATCAGAATACACACTGGCGTGAGAAACAGAATACACACTGGCGTGAGAATCAGAATACACACTGGCGTGAGAAACAGATAACACACTGGCGTGAGAAACAGATAACACACTGGCGTGAGAAAGAGAATAGACACTGGCGTGAGAAACAGAATACACACTGGCGTGAGAAACAGAATACACACTGGCGTGAGAATCAGAATACACACTGGCGTGAGAAACAGAATACACACTGGCGTGAGAAACAGATAACACACTGGCGTGAGAAACAGATAGCACACTGGCGTGAGAAACAGAATACACACTGGCGTGAGAAACAGAATACACACTGGCGTGACAGAATACACACTGGCGTGACAGAATACACACTGGCGTGAGAAACAGATAACACACTGGCGTGAGAAACAGATAGCACACTGGCGTGAGAAACAGAATACCCACTGGCGTGAGAAACAGATAGCACACTGGCGTGAGAAACAGAATACACATTGGCGTGACAGAATACACACTGGGGTGAGAAACAGAATACACACTGGCGTGAGAAACAGAATACACACTGGCGTGAGAAACAGATAACACACTGGCGTGAGAAACAGATAGCACACTGGCGTGAGAAACAGAATACACACTGGCGTGAGAAACAGAATACACACTGGCGTGAGAAACAGATAACACACTGGCGTGAGAAACAGAATACACACTGGCGTGAGAAACAGATAACACACTGGCGTGAGAAACAGAATACACACTGGCGTGAGAAACAGAATACACACTGGCGTGAGAAACAGACAACACACTGCCGTGAGAAACAGATAACACACTGGCGTGAGAAACAGTTAACACACTGGCGTGAGAAACAGAATACACACTGGCGTGAGAAACAGATAACACACTGGCGTGAGAAACAGAATACACACTGGCGTGAGAAACAGATAACACACTGGCGTGAGAAACAGAATACACACTGGCGTGAGAAACAGAATACACACTGGCGTGAGAAACAGACAACACACTGCCGTGAGAAACAGAATACACACTGGCGTGAGAAACAGACAACACACTGCCGTGAGAAACAGATAACACACTGGCGTGAGAAACAGAATACACACTGGCGTGAGAAACAGATAACACACTGGCGTGAGAAAGAGAATACACACTGCCGTGAGAAAGAGAATACACACTGGCGTGAGAAACAGAATACACACTGGCGTGAGAAACAGATAACACACTGGCGTGAGAAACAGATAACACACTGGCGTGAGAAAGAGAATACACACTGGCGTGAGAAACAGAATACACACTGGCGTGAGAAACAGATAACACACTGGCGTGAGAAACAGATAACACACTGGCGTGAGAAACAGATAACACACTGGCGTGAGAAACAGAATACACACTGGCGTGAGAAACAGTATACACACTGGCGTGAGAAACAGATAACACACTGGCGTGAGAAACAGATAACACACTGGCGTGAGAAACAGATAACACACTGGCGTGAGAAACAGATAACACACTGGCGTGAGAAACAGAATACACACTAGCGTGAGAAACAGAATACACACTGGCGTGAGAAACAGAATACACACTGGCGTGAGAAACAGATAACACACTGGCGTGAGAAACAGATAACACACTGGCGTGAGAAACAGATAACACACTGGCGTGAGAAACAGAATACACACTGGCGTGAGAAACAGAATACACACTGGCGTGAGAATCAGATAACACACTGGCGTGAGAAACTGATAACACACTGGCGTGAGAAACAGAATACACACTGGCGTGAGAAACAGATAACACACTGGCGTGAGAAACAGAATACACACTGGCGTGAGAATCAGAATACACACTGGCGTGAGAAACAGATAACACACTGGCGTGAGAAACAGAATACACACTGGCGTGAGAAACAGAATACACACTGGCGTGAGAAACAGATAACACACTGGCGTGAGAAACAGATAACACACTGGCGTGAGAAACAGATAACACACTGGCGTGAGAAAGAGAATAGACACTGGCGTGAGAAACAGAATACACACTGGCGTGAGAATCAGAATACACACTGGCGTGAGAATCAGAATACACACTGGCGTGAGAATCAGAATACACACTGGTGTGAGAATCAGAATACACACTGGCGTGAGAAACAGATAACACACTGGCGTGAGAAACAGAATACACACTGGCGTGAGAAACAGATAGCACACTGGCGTGAGAAACAGATAGCACACTGGCGTGAGAAACAGAATACACATTGGCGTGACAGAATACACACTGGGGTGAGAAACAGAATACACACTGGCGTGAGAAACAGATAACCCACTGGCGTGAGAAACAGATAGCACACTGGCGTGAGAAACAGAATACACACTGGCGTGAGAAACAGAATACACACTGGCGTGAGAAACAGATAACACACTGGCGTGAGAAACAGAATACACACTGGCGTGAGAAACAGATAACACACTGGCGTGAGAAACAGATAACACACTGGCGTGAGAAAGCGAATACACACTGGCGTGAGAAACAGAATACACACTGGCGTGAGAAACAGATAACACACTGGCGTGAGAATCAGAATACACACTGGCGTGAGAAACAGATAACACACTGGCGTGAGAAACAGAATACACACTTGCGTGAGAAACAGAATACACACTGGCGTGAGAAACAGATAACACACTGGCGTGAGAAACAGAATACACACTGGCGTGAGAAACAGAATACACACTGGCGTGAGAAACAGATAACACACTGGCGTGAGAAACAGAATACACTCTGGCGTGAGAAACAGAATACACACTGGCGTGAGAAACAGATAACACACTGGCGTGAGAAACAGATAACACACTGGCGTGAGAAACAGAATACACACTGGCGTGAGAAACAGAATACACACTGGCGTGAGAAACAGAATACACACTGGCGTGAGAAACAGATAACACACTGGCGTGAGAAACAGATAACACACTGGCGTGAGAAACAGATATACACACTGGCGTGAGAAACAGAATACACACTGGCGTGAGAAACAGAATAGCACACTGGCGTGAGAAACAGATAACACACTGGCGTGAGAAACAGATATACACACTGGCGTGAGAAACAGAATACACACTGGCGTGAGAAACAGATAACACACTGGCGTGAGAAACAGATATACACACTGGCGTGAGAAACAGAATAACACACTGGCGTGAGAATCAGAATACACACTGGCGTGAGAAACAGATAGCACACTGGCGTGAGAAACAGATAACACACTGGCGTGAGAAAGAGAATAGACACTGGCGTGAGAAACAGAATACACACTGGCGTGAGAATCAGAATACACACTGGCGTGAGAATCAGAATACACACTGGCGTGAGAATCAGAATACACACTGGCGTGAGAAACAGAATACACACTGGCGTGAGAAACAGAATACACACTGGCGTGAGAAAAAACATGAAAAACTGAAACTAAACGATTTCAAGAGGAAGAGAGAAAGCGTCGCTTTGCAAGATTAAACAATTATATTCAACCGGGAGCAGATTGCATAGCACGCACTTATACACACACACACTTTTGTAATTAGCATATGGCCTACCTGCGACTGTCAACTTTCACACAACCGTCTAGCCATATTTAAACGATATTGTCTTGCAGATTAAAGACAGGCCTTTATCTGCATGCCACACCTGGTTAGCAGGGTTGTTAAGGTCATTATGGTATTAATAAATCTATGAAGGATTTTAGCTTCAAAGTTGCAGGATATACAGTGGGGAGAACAAGTATTTGATACACTGCCGATTTTGCAGGTTTTCCTACTTACAAAGCATGTAGAGGTCTGTCATTTTTATCATAGGTACACTTCAACTGTGAGAGACGGAATCTAAAACAAAAATCCAGAAAATCACATTGTATGATTTTTAAGTAATTAATTTGCATTTTATTGCATGACATAAGTATTTGATCACCTACCAACCAGTAAGAATTCCGGCTCTCACAGACCTGTTAGTTTTTCTTTAAGAAGCCCTCCTGTTCTCCACTCATTACCTGTATTAACTGCACCTGTTTGAACTTGTTACCTGTATAAAAGACACCTGTCCACACACTCAATCAAACAGACTCCAACCTCTCCACAATGGCCAAGACCAGAGAGCTGTGTAAGGACATCAGGGATAAATTGTAGACCTGTACAAGGCTGGGATGGGCTACAGGACAATAGCCAAGCAGCTTGGTGAGAAGGCAACAACTGTTGGCACAATTATTAGAAAATGGAAGAAGTTCAAGATGACGGTCAATCACCCTCGGTCTGGGGCTCCATGCAAGATCTCACCTCGTGGGGCATCAATGATCATGAGGAATGTGAGGGATCAGCCCAGAACTACACGGCAGGACCTGGTCATTGACCTGAAGAGAGCTGGGACCACAGTCTCAAAGAAAACCATTAGTAACACACTACGCCGTCATGGATTAAAATCCTGCAGCGCACGCAAGGTCCCCCTGCTCAAGCCAGCGCATGTCCAGGCCCGTCTGAAGTTTGCCAATGACCATCTGGATGATCCAGAGGAGGAATGGGAGAAGGTCATGTGGTCTGATGAGACAAAAATAGAGCTTTTTGCTCTAAACTCCACTCGCCGTGTTTGGAGGAATAGAAGGATGAGTACAAACCCAAGAACACCATCCCAACCGTGAAGCATGGAGGTGGAAACATCATTCTTTGGGGATGCTTTTCTGCAAAGGGGACAGGACGACTGCACCGTATTGAAGGGAGGATGGATGGGGCCATGTATCGCGAGATCTTGACCAACAACCTCCTTCCCTCAGTAAGAGCATTGAAGATGGGTCGTGGCTGGGTCTTCCAGCATGACAACGACCCGAAACACACAGCCAGGGCAACTAAGGAGTGGCTCCGTAAGAAGCATCTCAAGGTCCTGGAGTGGCCTAGCCAGTCTCCAGACCTGAACCCAATAGAAAATCTTTGGAGGGAGCCGAAAGTCCGTATTGCCCAGCGACAGCCCCGAAACCTGAAGGATCTGGAGAAGGTCTGTATGGAGGAGTGGGCCAAAATCCCTGCTGCAGTGTGTGCAAACCTGGTCAAGAACTACAGGAAACGTATGATCTCTGTAATTGCAAACTAAGGTTTCTGTACCAAATATTCAGTTCTGCTTTTCTGATGTATCAAATACTTATGTCATGCAATAAAATGCAAATTAATTAATTAAAAATCATACAATGTGATTTTCTGGATTTTTGTTTTAGATTCCTTCTCTCACAGTTGAAGTGTACCTATGATAAAAATGACAGACCTCTACATGCTTTGTAAGTAGGAAAACCTGCAAAATTGTCAGTGTATCAAATACTTGTTCTCCCCACTGTAACTGTTCTCTGTAAAAAATTTAAAAAAATGCTGGTTTTATGCACCATGCAAAACACTGTGAAATACAGATTGTAGTCGTTGTCCTCGGCGCTCTGTTGCATGACGGGCTGTGCTTGTTGAGTACAGTCATTTTGTAAAGTAACATGGGTCATTCTTATGCACAGGCCAGAGTCCGATGGAATGCCTTAAGCATATCATTGTGCAGCCTTTAACCCTGGCGGAGCAAGGACTGAATAATAGAGGGGTTAAACCTCTCGTGGGTTTTTATGATCTGTAAGGAACAAATCAAGTGAGGCTGATTGGCACACTATAGCCACACACACCTGCCCAGATGCTGTGTGTGTGTGTGTGTGTGTGTGTGTGTGTGTGTGTGTGTGTGTGTGTGTGTGTGTGTGTGTGTGTGTGTGTGTGTGTGTGTGTGTGTGTGTGTGTGTGTGTGTGTGTGTGTGTGTGTGTGTGTGTGTGTGTGTGTGTGTGTGTAATGAAGTACTCGTGTGAATATTACATCCTTTTTAGTTTTTCTCAAATGCTAAGATTAATGTTAATAAATTAATTAACCATGAATAAATGTACTCACACGCTCTGTATCGAATGTTTGAACAAAATGTATAATAAACTAATTATCCTTCGATGTGAACAATCGTTCCAAAACCCTCTTGAAAATCATGAAATGCGAAGATTTGTTTTGTAGCTTAAATAAACGTTCAGATTTCTAAATTAGTAGACAAAAAGCATATCAATCTAAAAAGAGAACATGAATGACACGAGAGCCATGTTTCACCCGCAGAATGTAGTCCTCTGTTGCTCAGTTGGTAGATGGTTTGCAACGCCAGGATAGTGGGTTCAATTCCCGGGACTACCCATACGTGAAATGTATGCACTAAAGACTGTAAATGCTTTGGATAAATGGCATATATTATTTTTATTATAATTAATCCAGAGTGTATCAGGGCCTTGGTTATTTTTGCAAAAAAAAATCTCTCCAATAAATGTTATTTAAAATGCGACCATTATGTTAATTAACATTAGCCTATCAAGAACAAAACTCCCATCACAAAAATAGATTGTTTCCAGTTGGCCTGTATATTAATATTATATTATTAATTAATTAGCTTACATTATTTAGTGAGATTGTAAAATAAAGCATAAATATGTTGCTGTTCATTTGGACATACTTGTTTCATTCTGACGTGTGCTCCAGAGAGCTCGCATTGAGTTCTCTCTCTTGTCTGAGGATCACGACTGCAGTGAACCTTAAACCATTCCTGATTATGCAGCCTTGTTGCACCCCACGGGCCATTTCATTTCTGCACGTGTTTGTCCAAATTTACATGGCATCCAACACAGCTGAGCTCTCTTCATTCTATTCTATATCCAAGCGATTTAAAAACATAAGGGAAAATATTCTGGTGCTCATGTCCTGTCCTGTGGTTTATATGCTAACAAACCATGCTATGTTGTTGTATAGGTCTCTCTTTATGTAGTGCTGTGTTGTCTCTCTTGTCGTGATATATTTTGACCTATATTTTTATTTCATTAATGTTTGATTTTTAATCCCAGCCCCCGACCCCGCAGGAGGCCTTTTGCCTTTTGGTAGGCCGTAATATTAAATACGAATTTGTTCTTAACTGACTTGCCTAGTTGAAATAAAGGTTAAATAAAACAATTCAATAAAAGGCTCTTCGCCCATATGTGTCAATAGCGTCACATAGGCTGATACAGTGGTTAGAAACACTCGCACACAGACCAATCATATGTTTAGAGTCAATGCAATCCCTAGTTAAAGCTTGCCGGGGCCAGTAAACAAAGAGGGGAGGGTCGCCATGTGCGGCACGGGTGTTGGAGAAAGGAAATGGGAGGAGAGAGCGGCCGCCAGGGGGTAGCAGAGTGCTGGTTACAACTGATAAGGGTCTGTGCGGTAGTCTACAACAACCGCACAAAATACACCTAAAGACAGCTCTCAACAACATTCTGTCTGTATGATCGAAAATGGCAAGTACATTTCTTAATAATAATCTGAATTAATTTGTTGACATCCAACTGAGTAGACCTACAAGGTTATAAAATGATATACCGTAAATTCATCGAACGGAAGACTTTCTATGAACGAAGAAGATGCATCTACAGGTCATGTTCGCCCTCCTAGGAAACATTATTTTAAGGTGGAAATATGGAAATAAAACAGCGGAGTTCGTATCTAATATTGGGTTCATCTACAGTTTCACTGACCTGCTTTAACGACTTTTTGGATGGTATTAGGCTTGTTACATTATATTTCTATCCTTTTTGTTTTAATACCTGGATGATTGGGTTTCTATCACCAAAGACGTGCAGTCATATATCCTTTACAAATAACCCGGGTGGTTCGAGCCCTGAATGCTGATTGTCTGACAGCCGTGGAATATCCGACCGTATACCACGGCTATGACAAAACATTTATTTTTACTGTTCTAATTACGTTGGTAACCAGTTTATAATAGCAATAAGGCACCTCGGGGTTTGTGGTACTCCACGTTAAGGACAGCCCTTAGCCGTGGTACATTGGCCGTTTACCACAACCTCTCTGGCCTTATTGCTTAAATATAAAACCCTCTGAATAATAACAGGTAGCCTAGTGGTTAGAGCTTTGGGCTAGTAACCGAAAGGTTGCTAGATTGAATCCCCGAGCTGACAAGGTAAAAATCTGTCGTTCTGCCACTGAACAAGGCAGTTAACCCACTGTTCCTAGGCGTCATTGTCAATAAGAATTTGTTCTTAAATAACTGACTTGCCTAGTTAAATAAAGGTTACATTTTTTTTAAATAACACAAAACTAGGTGCATATACTGTACAATGTTTCAATGGTACTAGTAAATTACTTGTTCAGCAAATGAATGAGGACGTTTGTCATTCCTCTTCAAATGCTCACATAGGCTGACTCAGCTATGAGCATGCATATACACATTGAGACAAAGACAGACAACAGAATCAGTGCAATAATAAAATAATGTTTTATATAGTCTTCTGTCCTCATAATCATGGATGAGGGTGAAACGGTAAAAGCGTAATATCACATTCAGTGTCAGTAAGGAGGGGATGTGAGCCCCAGACCCTCAGACAGGCTGGTACTTCTCTACCCGCTCCAGCAGAGTCTCTGAGTAGCCGGGGGAGTAGTACCTACAGCAGGAGGACAGAGGACATAACAAAGGTTCACTTGGGGCTGAGAGAATGCCTGGTAGTAGAAACACACTAGATTCATCTGATATTATAGCCAGTAAATTAGTCAATTACATGGCGCGTGTGTGTGTGTGTGTGTGTGTGTGTGTGTGTGTGTGTGTGTGTGTGTGTGTGTGTGTGTGTGTGTGTGTGTGTGTGTGTGTGTGTGTGTGTGTGTGTGTGTGTGTGTGTGTACCTGACTATCTCCTCAGGGTAACAGCTGTTGATAGAGTTGATGTACTCCTGCAGGGCAGATCCAGGATCAGCCTTAATCTCCTGAACCTTCTTCAAGCCTCCGCTGGTCACAAACAGACGACGAGCCTTGCTGTCACGGGGCAGCACCTGGAGAGAGGGAGGGGAGGGGAGAGGAGGAGTAGGGGAGGATACAGGGAATACAAAGCATTGGACTTTCTGGACTGTCTGAACTTCCTGTACAGAGATCAAGCCTAATCTTGGATTTAATTGCACTTTTAAAATTAACTAATGAAAGTATAATTTCTCAAACATGGTTAAAAATAGTCAGAGACTGGATTTAAACCGTCTGATTTTTAGAACTAAAACATTATAAGGCTGTGTGGTGCCCTTGTGGGTCCATTCTGCAATACCTAGTAGTGTGAAGAGGCTTATGGAAATAAAAGTTGACAAACACGCCCCCACCTTGCTGAACTGGCAGACGACGTGTTTGAGGATGTTGCTGGGAGCTTCGTAGAGCAGGGGCTCCAGAGCAGGCAGGTAGGTGCACTTTGGTAGGATGCTCTTAAGAGCCTTCTTAGCCTGGGTGGAGGGGGGGTCAGGACTCAGGATTATACAGGATACGTTATGGTCCGTTTACTGTTTGCTGCTCTTATGACCCTCAGAAATGTTCAGTGTAGAGCTTCAGTAGCACCCTGTGTCTACTACACAAGCTTCTGGTAACCTGTGACAACATTGACCTATGACCCTACCTTGACCTGCAGGTCCTCGGAGCTGTCTGTGTCCATGTAGAGAGCCAGCAGGTTGGGCAGGACGTTAGCTGTGGCAACGGCCCTGGCATGCTCCGGGGTGTGGCGGCCAATCTGGCCAAACGCCCACGCTGTTGCTGCCTTAATATGTTCCTCTGGCTCCTCAGACAGACAGATGGCCAGCTGGGGCACCCCCTACAGGACCGGAGGAGCAACAACAAGCAGGGAGGACAGGAGAGAGGTTATGAAGGAGAGAGAGGGAGGAAGAGAGAGCACAGAGCTTGTAGACGATGCACAGTGCACAAACCAGGATTGGGGTCATATCTGAATTGAGTTGTGAATTGCTCTTGAAATTCAATTCAATTATTGAATGGGCCACACACCACCGGAAGCAATTCAAATGGCTTATTTATTCTACACATCACAATAGTAATGTTTATTTTGACATCATATACAGTGGGGAGAACAAGTATTTGATACACTGCCGATTTTGCAGGTTTTCCTACTTACAAAGCATGTAGAGGTCTGTAATTTTTATCATAGGTACACTTCAACTGTGAGAGACGGAATCTAAAACAAAAATCCAGAAAATCACATTGTATGATTTTTAAGTAATTAATTAGCATTTTATTGCATGACATAAGTATTTGATACATCAGAGAAGCAGAACTTAATATTTGGTACAGAAACCTTTGTTTGCAATTACAGAGATCATACGTTTCCTGTAGTTCTTTACCAGGTTTGCACACACTGCAGCAGGGATTTTGGCCCACTCCTCCATACAGACCTTCTCCAGATCCTTCAGGTTTCGGGGCTGTCGCTGGGCAATACGGACTTTCAGCTCCCTCCAAAGATTTTCTATTGGGTTCATCTCTGGAGACTGGCTAGGCCACTCCAGGACCTTGAGATGCTTCTTACGGAGCCACTCCTTAGTTGCCCTGGCTGTGTGTTTCGGGTCATTGTCATGCTGGAAGACCCAGCCACGACCCATCTTCAATGCTCTTACTGAGGGAAGGAGGTTGTTGGCCAAGATCTCGCGATACATGGCCCCATCCATCCTCCCCTCAATACGGTGCAGTCGTCCTGTCCCCTTTGCAGAAAAGCATCCCCAAAGAATGATGTTTCCACCTCCATGCTTCATGGTTGGGATGGTGTTCTTGGGGTTGTACTCATCCTTCTTCTTCCTCCAAACACGGAGAGTGGAGTTTAGACCAAAAAGCTTTATTTTTGTCTCATCAGACCACATGACCTTCTCCCATTCCTCCTCTGGATCATCCAGATGGTCATTGGCAAACTTCAGACGGGACTGGACATGCGATGGCTTGAGCAGGGGGACCTTGCGTGCGCTGCAGGATTTTAATCCATGACGGCGTAGTGTGTTACTAATGGTTTTCTTTGAGACTGTGGTCCCAGCTCTCTGCAGGTCATTGGCCAGGTCCTGCCGTGTAGTTCTGGGCTGATCCCTCACCTTCCTCATGATCATTGATGCCCCACGAGGTGAGATCTTGCATGGAGCCCCAGGCCGAGGGTGATTGACCGTCAACTTGAACTTCTTCCATTTTCTAATAATTGCGCCAACAGTTGTTGCCTTCTCACCAAGCTGCTTGCCTATTGTCCTGTAGCCCATCCCAGCCTTGTGCAGGTCTACAATTTTAGCCCTGATGTCCTTACACAGCTCTCTGGTCTTGGCCATTGTGGAGCGGTTGGAGTCTGTTTGATTGAGTGTGTGGACAGGTGTCTTTTATACAGATAACGAGTTCAAACAGGTGCAGTTAATACAGCTAATGATTGGAGAACAGGAGGGCTTCTTAAAGAAGAACTAACAGGTCTGTGAGAGCCGGAATTCTTACTGGTTGGTAGGTGATCAAATACTTATGTCATGCAATAAAATGCTAATTAATTACTTAAAAATCATACAATGTGATTTTCTGGATTTTTGTTTTAGATTCCGTCTCTCACAGTTGAAGTGTACCTATGATAAAAATTACAGACCTCTACATGCTTTGTAAGTAGGAAAACCTGCAAAATCGGCAGTGTATCAAATACTTGTTCTCCCCACTGTATGATCACAACTACCATCTAGCCTGAGGTTGAAACATTTAGTTTTTAAAGCTAGTTCTCCTAAAACTATTTAAAATAATTACAGGGGTCTTTAAATATGCTAAGATCATGTTGTGGGTTGTCTATAATAACTCATAATTCCCTTAATTTATAAATGTCAGCATATTTTTTTCTTCTACCCAGAATGCATTAGGTCAAACACTGCAGTATGGAAAGGAACAATCTAACAAGATTCCCTAAAAACACGCCACTTCAATACAGCTACGACCGGAAGTGCCTTTATCGTAACAGGTTAGAAGAATTAACGTAGCAGGTTAGTAGAATTAGGTTAAGGTTAGGAAAAGAGTTAAGGTTAGCAAAAATGCTCTCCTAACCTGCTACAAAAAGTCACTTCCAGTCGTAGCTGTATCGAAGTGGCGTGTTTTTAGGGAGTCCCCAATCTAACATCTCACGACAAAGAAAAACACTGTTTGACATCTTTGAGTTATAATCAAACTAATATTTGAAATTATATATGTATTCTTTGCGGTAATGAGTGGCATATCCTTTTGATAAAATATTCGTCAAATTAAAAAGACTTTCATGTTTCACATCTCAGTTGAATTGCTTTGAATTGCTTTGAATTAAATTATACCTTTTTTCAATTCAAATTCGATTCAATTTCTGCTTTCTGTGGGGTGTGGCCAATTCAAATTGAATTCAAATTCATTGTTTGAATTGAATTAAATTCTGAAATTCTGAATTGACCCCAACCCTGGCACACACACATACCTTAGAGACGATGACGGCCATGGCAAGGTTTTCAGAGTGAGCAGCCACGTATCCAAGCATCATGATCCCTGGCAACCGCACGTTACCACGGCTATCACCCAGGTAGTCAATCACCGCCGCCACACCACCCGTGTTCACGATCATCTGAGACAGCTGTACACATACATACACATTCGGGCGAGGGTAGGGGCACATGTGAGAATGTGGTAGTGTGTTAGGGAGTTTGGTACCCCTAGTGTGTGTTTGGTGTCAATGAGTGTGTGTTTTGATGTCTGGTGTGTGTAGTGTCTGTGTACCTCTGATGTTTGGTGTGTGTGGGTGTACCTCAGGTGTGTGTTTGGTGATCTCTCTCATCAGCGTGGTGACGTTCTTCCTGACATACTCGTCGGGGTCTCGTAGGCAGGCCAGGACAGCAGGGAAGATCTCTGCCTCCACCACCATCTCAGCCAGGTCCACTGAGTGCTTACTGATCTGACTCAGCGCAGAGAACACCTGCCTCTGAATGGAAGGAGAGAGGGGGAGGGGGGAGAGAAGAGAGAAAAATACAAAGGAGAGGGAGAGGAAGTGAAGAAGGGGATGGAGGAAAGAAAAAAAGTGGCATACAGGGTTTAAGAGTGGACTGTAATGTATATTCCAACCTCATCTATGTCTGTTTACATTGACAACATAATGACTGTGTCAACCTGTCAGACCTAGGGAAGCCTTATTTTGTCTCAGTGTTCCTGCCCCCTCACCTTCAGTTTGGCATCAGGGTTGAGAATCATCTGGGCCAGGTGTGCGATGGCGCCGGTGTCGACCACAGTCTGAGCCAGCTCAGGGGAGTGCTTGGCGATGTCGCTGACGGCCGAGGCAGCGATGCGTTTCAGGGCCACCTCTGGTTCCTGGATACACAGCACCAGCAGAGGAACGGCTCCCGCATCCACTACCTCCTGAGACAGATCTAGATACAGAGAAGAGAGGGGTGTTCGTGTGTGTGTGTGGTGTGTGTGTGTCCGTACACGGGTTGCTTGTGTGTATGTGTGAGTCAGGATTTTCTAATCGTTTCGTTCTGAACAGAACCAATATTTTTTTTCCATTTAGCTCACTCAATGACTTCACCAATCAGTGCAGATAGAGCAGGTAAACTAGTTGTTTACATGCGCGATGGAAAGACAAGTGTAGCCTATGGCGCAAGATGCAACTGACATTTTGTGAGTGGGGAGAGAGCGAGAGAGAGTTGAGGAGGAGGCTTGAAGCGCTGGACATCTTGTTATGAAATGTATTATCTGAATTAGGTCCACATAATTATACCTATGGAGGAGTGGCTTCTATGAAGGAACTTTGAATGTCCTTTGAGCTAGCTACAGTAGCTAACAAGCTTGAGCTAGCTACAGTAGCTAACAAGCTTGAGCTAGCTAGATAACAAGCTTGTGTGTGCAGAGCGGCACCAGAATTAAAAACACGTCTTACATTTTTGTAGTTAATAAATCCAACATTAAATGTGATAACAAAGCCTATAGGATCCTTAACTGGCATTGAAAAGTTAATCCATTTTTCTCTAGCGAATAAAAGTCTCTCTCCCGATCTTCAGAATCACGATTGTAACGTCAGTACAGTAGCCTATGGTAACAGTACAGTAGCTTATGGTAACGTCAGTACAGTAGCCTATGGTAACATCAGTACAGTAGCCTATGGTAACAGTACAGTAGCTTATGGTAACGTCAGTACAGTAGCCTATGATAACGTCAGTACAGTAGCCTAGCCTATGGTAACGTCAGTACAGTAGCCTAGCCTATGGTAACGTCAGTACAGTAGCCTATGGTAACGTCAGTACAGTAGCCTATGATAACGTCAGTACAGTAGCCTAGCCTATGGTAACGTCAGTACAGTAGCCTATGGTAACGTCAGTACAGTAACATATGCTTTGAAGGGGGGAGGGGCTACAGTAGCCTGTGGTTTGAAGGGGGAGGGGCAGCTAGCCTAAACACACACACTGGTAAAGATGTTCAGCTGACAGGCAGACACTGGAAAACGTATCTGAGTGACAGTGAAGGCTTTGCATCGGTGCTTTGTTGCATTTTTTTGTGGGACTAGAGAAAAATGCCTAGAACTTAAAATAACGTTATTAACCGATTCCCATGCCTTTAAAATAATGGTTCTGTTCTGGAACAGTATGGATCACTTTCGTTCTCAGTTCCGTTTCTGTTCCTTGAAATGTTTTGTTATTTTCCATTTCTTGGTTCTGTTCCCTGAATCGGTTCCAACCCCTGGTCTGTGTATAGTATGTCCTTACTTGCGTTGTGGCGTGCAATGTATCCCAGAGCCCAGGCGGCAGCCTCCTTGACGTCAGGGTCAAACTCCTCCAGAGAGATGACCAGAGCGTCCAGCGCTCCACAGTCCACCACGGCCTGGGCCAGAGCAGGGCTGTGCTTGGCCACTGCACGCAGGACAAATGCTGCTGCCTTCTTATAGAACCGCTGCACATACACACACACACGCAGATGGAAGGAGAAAACATTTAATACACATTTAGCAGATGCTCTTTTAAAGCTGCAAAATGTACCTTTTTGGGTGAACTGACTAAATTCACATAGAAATGTGAGTTGTAGATTTGTCACGCATTGAAAGCAGGTCTAAGAAGCAATAGAGCTGCTCTATGTGCAGTATTTCTATGCTTCTTGTTCTTAAAGATCTACTACTTCTTAGACTTTCTGTCAATATCAATGACAGATCTATAACTCATATTTCTATGTGAATTTGGTCGGGAGAGCCAAAAAGTTACAGATTGCAGCTTTAAGTTCTGCTTTCGCACTCCAGCTTCAAACAGCTGAAAATACAATACTTTTGGTTATTGAAAATATATTTCTCAGCGGGTTTATATGGTACAATGATTCTCTGCACTATACATTGCTTATTTTGTCACATAAACTGAAATTAGGCGAACTATTGGAATTTTAGCAATCAGAAAATGGCAGAGCGATTTCAACATATTGAATCTTTAAGCGAGAGTTTACATTCAGAGCATTAACTATGCATGCAGACCCCTGTGAGAAGGCAGATTGAGAGAGAGAGGCCCTGCTGTGGTGTGAAGGGTGCTTTAGCCTTTGGAGTGGCCCCCTGCCCAGAGTACAATGCCAACACACTCTCAAGGTCAGGGACACCATTCAGCAGGGTGAATGAGGGAGTGTATGTTGGTGTATACACACACACAGACACACACACACACACACACAGACATACGTTCTGCTCGGCCAGGGAGTAGACGAGTTGTGGGAGGATGTCTCCCTTGACGACATTTGGTGTACACACACACACACATATACACGAACACTCACAGACTCACAGACACACGCAGACATACGTTCTGCTCGGCCAGGGAGTAGATGAGTTGTGGGAGGATGTCTCCCTTGACGACGGCCTCTGCCAGATCTTCATTGTAGCTGGCCAGTCTTCCCAGAGCCAGAGCAGCTGTCTGCTGGATGGTAGGAACCACATCTAGCAGTAAAGGCCGCAGCAGGGACATCACACCTAGAGGGGGGACGTGTAGGAAAGGAATTCTGTCTTGTTATAAGTTATCTATAGAACTGTGATCAGCACATAAATGAAAGTCAACTAAAATAGAATATTGGTTTGAAAAAATACATATATACAGAAATGGGTACCCAAGTCCCAATTTACCAGCATTTTGTAAAGTTTCAATGTTTTGCGGTCTTGTTGCAAGCTCAGCAATAGTCTGCACAAACTGTGTCCTTGACTTCTGATACTGCTCAAACACTAAAAGACAAAAATGAACGATCCATTAGTATTAAAAAATGTCAGCTGTTCTTTAGCTACGTTTTGCAGGCACTATCTTTACTCTTGAGGTTCATTCAAAACAGCTTTGAAAACAGTCTTGAAAAATTGCAGCTACAAATGATCGTACCTTGTAAAACCTGTCGTTGACTCATGATTACAAATTGAATTGAAAAAAATTAACGCCACTTTTCTTATAAATATGTAACTGCAACAATTATATTGTTGCTTGTTAGTTTCCCCTAAAACAGCATCTGTAAACAGTACGGTGCAGCGTCTGTCTCGCTCTTACAGCCTCAAGTTTTGGTTAGCGTGTTACTGTTGCCGTAGCGACAAACCGGAAGCATTAACAGGGGTTTCAGCGCTCGTGCAGCTCAAAAATTAGCTTTTTGGTCTTCATTTTAAGGTTAGTGTTAGGCATAAAGTTAGGCGTATGGTTAAGGTTAGGGTTAATGATAGAGTTAGGTTTAAAATCACATTTTAAGAAGATAAATTGTTGAAATGGGAGAGGTTTATGACTTCGTGGGTATAGAACAATGACTCTATAGAATAGATGCTAGTGATGACAGTTCTGGTGTCGCTCCCGCAAAAATATATTGCCAAGTGAGAGAAGACGACTTCTTTCATTCTATATGTCAAAATATGGAACATAGTGGTAGCTCACATGCGATCACATTTTTATGCACGTAAAAAAGCTAATCACAGCATAATTAGAACGATACTTTGAAGATTCGAATGGTTACACTAAGTTTGTAACAATGTTGCCACCGTGGTGGGATAGCCTATCAGGTCTTAGAGCAACATTGTTGTCCTGATTTCTGCATTGAACAAATAAGCCTACATGGCTGTACATTTACGCAGTCATAGATGGATTGACTATAAAATAAAATAAAAATACACGTAGCCTATAGGCCTACATGATGACAGAAAAAAGCTATGCGGTAACCTACATCAAACATAAGCCTATTAGACCTAGCTACAATTGTAAAATATGTTATGCTGAAATTAAGCGTTATGCTAATGGAGAATTAACTGAATGGATAATAGATAAGGGAAACACTAAAGCACAACCTACATTATTTCAGACCTGTCAGACCAAAAACCTCCAAAGTTTCTCACATATTATTAGACAAATTAATGAAGACAATGTTCTATCCTTTCGGCTACAAGATAAACCATACATTAGAAACTTGTGCATATTTATTTTATTCTACTAGGAATTAAAAGCATTTGATATATGTAGGCAATATTTAATTGTTTTAATAAATAACAACAGATGAAAAAGCAAAGTCGTTTCATGACGACATATTTCAGCAGAATGTAAAAATAAACAATATTAGGCTAATGCATGGGCCTAATTTATGTCCACTTGGGAAATTCAGCATGAATTAAATTAAATTACTGTACATTTATTTTGAGTAAATCGGTAAATCCAAATATTGATCAGAGAAGGAATGAGTTGGGAAAGAGGTTCCAGAGAATTAGACCCGCAATCAATTCATTCATAAAAACAAAACACTACAAAACCAGCAGGCAATTGCAAAATATATTGTGATTGTGCACTCAAACCCTTCTATGCAATCTTCACAAACACTGTTTTAAAATTGTGCATAGGCCTATAATCAAATATAAAAATGCTTATAAGAAAATATAATCAATATCAAAATCTCCCTTTCCATTGTTGCAGAGATAAATTGTGTTCACATGGAATTTATTGATGCTAATTAGATGTAACTAACTCGTAGCAATTTAGGCAATTTCAAAGTAGGGTCTGTATCTAATTATTCAGTGCATTATTTGACAAAGTAGGCAATTGTATCTGCAGTTACCATAGCTATATGCCTATAGCTGAGTCATTATGCCTAGACTTACAACAACATACATTACATTCAGTAGCTCAATATGTAGGCCTGTAGATTTATAAAATAGGTTTATATATTTAAGCATATTGCAAACGTCTTATAAAAGGCTATATTACATCGAAATATTTGTCCGATTTAAATGGAATGATATTTGATGGAAGACGCTGGTTGAAGAGAAGTGTGATTTATCTCAGGATACCATATCTGAGGCCTAAGAACATTATCTTTTTTTCGTTGTGGAAGACCAAGAGGAAAATTATGAAAAGTGCTTAAAGTGGCTGTGCTGTCAAAAACGGGATTTTCCTGTGTTTTATATTTTCACACTTTGAGGTTGGAATAATACTGTGAAATTGTGAAAATGCTGATACCCTTTAAGTGTAAGAGCTTTTTGAAAAGACCGCCTGACATTTCAGCTCGTTTTGCAAGGGTGGAGTTTTGGCCTGCGTTATAAGTTATTGTACATTGGGTGGGTCTAGTCCTGGACGCTGATTGGTTAAAACCAATCATAAATGCCTATTTACTCTGTTCTGTGTAATCCACTGTCTCATCAGCCCAGACAGACAATTTATAATCTTGATCTCCACTGTAAAAAGCATCTAGACATCATCTCCCATTTCTTTTAGACTAGCAATTGGTTTTCAAAAGCAGAGATTGGAATATAAAACTTGCAGTCTGTCTCTGACATTTGCAACATTGTTTCAATATTGAAATTCGATCTCCAGCTGTCCCATAGTAATGAAGGTGCCGGGGTCGGGAGTCGAGATGAGACAGACAGACAGGCAGCTTTTCTCAGCCAGTCGAAACCATGAATCATCATAATTTTTATGGACATGTCAATAGAAACAGGTAAAACGAAACAAAATGCAGCTAGCTTGTAGTCTTTGCTGCTTCAGTTTGAAGTGATTGTGTTAGCTGTGTTGTTGGCTAGCTCCTCTGAACAACAGTGTTCTGACGAGAGAGCACATTTTCTATACCAGGTGAAGTCGGGCATCATTAGCTCATTCTTATGAATGTATCCCAAAAAATGTCACTAGAAAACAGGTTAAACAAATTCAAATGCAGCTACTTTGCTGTTATTCTGGCTGCACTGCTTGATGTGACTGTAAATTAGCCGTAGTTGGCTAGCTAACCAGCAAGGGAAAATAAAGTTGCCAGCCAGTATGGCAATAGAACATTTAGGTTGAACGACTGGGTTGTGTCCATAGACACAGAACAAAATGACTGAATGACTGGGTCGCGTCTCTGGCAACTGAACCAATAGAACGAACGACCAGCCGGCTTGGGTAGAAATAGTATGAATAAATTAATCTGAATAAAGTTTTTAGTGAAAATATGTCAGTCATTATTTGAACATGTTGTATAAAAGTGATAATGCCCTCGAAGCCGGTGATTGGAGGATATATTGGCCTAGACGTTGTCTCGGGTCTAACAACACCTGTGCCAATATATCCTTCAAACACCGGCTCCTTGGCATTATCACTTAAATAGACCAACAAAGATAGATTCAAACATCTCTGCCAATAACAGTTAGTTTTCAGGTTACATATCCCTCTCATAAGGCTCCTCCAATTAGGTCCCTCACTCCCAGACAGTCCTAGAAAATGTTTTGCTTGAGAAATTGCTTTTTTGCTTAGAAGCAATTGTTGTTTCTTTTTGACCTATTTAATTTAAAACAATCACAGTAATGTACTTATTGTTACCCAGAAATTATTTGATAATGATGTAAAACCGCTGCATTGTACCTTTAAAAAATGTCAATGTCCATATTATCTGTCACCACAACCACAACCAAGATTACTATTCAAATGTAATGTACATTTCATAAAACCAACGGCCTTGAATAAAAACATATCCTAACACATCACCACCATGTCACATTTTAAAAGCTAAAGCAACAAGCTCACCAGAAACCCTGACCCCTCCAGTGAAGGGTTGTTGGGTGCGCCATGCATTAATGCACTCCACTTGCCTGTCACACCAGTAGACCTACTGTATGGGCTACATAAAACAAAACACCAGTCGCCTAATGCAGGCTACACAAAATAAAAACCTGCACACACCCAAAAGTTGTCTATCGCTCGAATTGTAAGATTAAGTAACATCATGCCATCTGCGAGTCAACATGAGGCACATCAACGCCCCCAACCCTAATGCCATGGCCTTTAGCTCACCACTGAATAAACTGTGGACAGACTCCTGAAATTCCCTGAGCTCAGTAACAATATGAGATACATGTATCTGGGCATATAAAACTTAACGACTTGCATTTATTAAAACTAGAAACCCATCACAAAAATGATTGAATAGGACAGTCGTTTGATTGTGTTTTCAGACTACAGGCTGCGTCAACTACGACTTGGTCCTCTTGATCCCTATTTCCCGAACATTATCTGTGTCTCTCTTCCACCAGCAAAATACGATCCAATTTGAACTTCTTTAATATTTATATTTTAATGTAATACTTTTCATTTATTACATGTAACCTAATAAAAACGTGTTTATTTTGGGGGATAGACTAATCTTGTTTGAACACACCAGTGTCAGCCTAATGATTTACACGTTCTTATAGCCTAACGAAAATGACCTCGACATAAAATCGTATATTGCAAAACTTTAAATTATATGAAAGTCAAACAAAGATTGGAACATATTTGAATTCGAGTACTGAAATATTTGTGTATTCTATTCCATGATGGTCGACAAGCAATTGACAAAAAAAGATGACTTCGGTCTCAAATGCACCTAAATAAATGTGTAGATTTCCTTCACTGAAAACATGTAACTTTCTCGCAGCAATTTCGTTCACCCATTCATTTTATAATAATTTTTATGTTACATATATTGAACGCGATGGAAAATATCTTAGTCAATGATGTTCTGGGCCTATTCAAAACAAACAAAACATGAATATTTGAGAGTAGTGGTCTCTTTTGAATGCAATTAAATCAGTGCTGCGCCAGTACGAGACATCTGTCCATCTTTTCAAAATGTCCTTGGTGGTCTGCTTTGTCTGCCAATTCGTATTATTTGAACAACAAAACAACGGATATTTAACTTAACAATGCATGAATGAAACCAAAATGAAAACATTCAAAGAGACTAAAATCTAGGGAAATTTGTCCAAATAGGCCCTTGACAGATATTTAAAAAATGCATACAGAAGGCACATACAAACACCACCAGATATCCCAAAATAAAAACAGCCCAGCGTCTTTAAGTGTAAAAGGATTTATTCAGATGTTTTTATACTGTGCAACAGTAACAATACAATAGTTGTCCATATAATCGAGCGATACAGATACAAAGAACACAGGAGACATCAAAACATTTGTCGTCGAGCATGAAATGAAGGGTGGGGGGGGCTGCTCAGGTCAAAGTATTTGACAATCGCTGATTAAATATGCATATATTTCGCTATATACATGTGTGTGTGTGTGGACTTTCTGAACTGCTTGATGACTGCAAGGCTTCAGGGTGTTTGAGGCTATAAGCAATTCAATTCCAATTTCGAGTATAGCCTAATAAAAGCGTTGCAGGCTACATTTAAGTAGATATTTCGTATGTTTTCCCCTAGAATCGTGGGCCTAACACTACAATAGTTGTTTACACATTATATCGATTAATATTTCTTTGTGAAATGCTTTCCAAAAGCCAATCGAAAGAACAATGTAGAGTCAACCGTTTCAAATATTAGTAAAGCCTACAAGGTTTCATCACCATGCTGAAATACACACTTAAAATAGAATCAACACACATTCTGATTTGGAGAAAAAAAACTTGAAAATAAAATAATATAAAAGACCATCTTCAGTCACATCTGTGGAATAAAATGCAGCTTTTGGGGGACTTTAATTTGCCATTCACCACCAGTCTAACATTTTCACTGTGGTCAACATCCCTTTCACTAACTTAAAAGGAAAAATCCACCAAAAAACAAAATTTTGGTATTTTTGTCATCACTATTCCACTGTTATATACAGTCCAAAAATATTTAGCATGTCAGTAGTCAAGTTCAAGATAGGATTTTCAAGAAGAAAAATGTCACATCCTCATGATGATGTGGCAAGTGACACTTCGCTTCTTGAACATCCTATCTAGAAAACTTGACTGCAAACATGCAAAATATGTTTGGACTGTATCAACAGTGGAATAATGGAAAAAATACAAAACTATTGTTAGAGTGGATTTTTCCTTTAACGTCCCACCCTGCTATGTTCCTATAGAAATGCTTCACTTCCACTACAGTAAACATATATCATATATTTATAACAACGATAACAAAAAGAGAGCGTCTACAACAATGGAACTACGTTGGCATGAAGATATTAGCAGAGCGGTCTGGCGTTGGCTGTTGGCCCGGTTTTCAGGCCAGTCCCGAGGACAAAGAAGAACCGTTCAGCGAGGCCTTCCGCGGTTTGTTTCCGAAGGGGAATGGTCTGGTAGGGGCAGGGGCAGAGGTGGAGGCGCCGTTGACGGGTTTGGAGATGTGGGGGAAGTGTGGGGACTGCACCGGGGTACCAGGGCTGGGCAATGAGGAGGAGGTGGAGGGGACGCCGGCAGGGCTGCAGGCTTTGTCGCTGGCAGAGTCGCTCTCAGCGGACCGACCGGTGCTGTTCTGGCCCTCCTGCTGCGGATGACTCATCTTCATCTTCTTACAGCTCAGTCTGACGCCGTACTTCAACGGCAAAGGGCCATTCTGAAAAATAGTTGTAATATTTAGACCTAATTTGGCTCGAAAATCAATGCTTGCACTTCTCAAATGTTTCCTTTCATGGGAAATAAAGCATTTGAACTTTGAATAGTGAACTTTCATACATTCCACACTCCAAAGTAGGCCTATAGGCCATGCAAATATCACAGGGCAAAAGGTTGAAATAATAATTTGTCTACATAATTATTTACTAAAAAAACTAAATCATCCAGCTTGGTAAAAAAATAAACATAGCCTTTAAATACAAACAGCAATTAAATCTTTTGAAATTTGAATTCAATACACCTCTTAAATAATAAATGTCTCCACTGGACTGTGTGTGTGTGTGGGGGGGGGGGGGGGGGGATTAGGTTGGCATACCTTCCTTGTTGGGAGTTCACATTTTTCATTGTTAAATTGTAAATAACTTTATGCTCAAAATCAAAACCTTTTTCAAATATTTTGTATAAATGTCCCCATTAATGTTATGTTTCTTACCCTTCTCCAAGTGTAGATGTAGGCTACGTCCTTTAATGTTATGTTTCTTACCCTTCTCCAGGTGTAGATGTAGGCTACGTCCATTAATGTTATGTTTCTTACCCTTCTCCAGGTGTAGATGTAGGCTACGTCCATTAATGTTATGTTTCTTACCCTTCTCCAGGTGTAGATGTAGGCTACGTCCATTAATGTTATGTTCCTTACCCTTCTCCAGGTGTAGATGTAGGCTACGTCCATTAATGTTATGTTTCTTACCCTTCTCCAGGTGTAGATGTAGGCTACGTCCATTAATGTTATGTTTCTTACCCTTCTCCAGGTGTAGATATAGGCTACGTCCATTAATGTTATGTTTCTTACCCTTCTCCAGGTGTAGATGTAGGCTACGTCCATTAATGTTATGTTCCTTACCCTTCTCCAGGTGTAGATGTAGGCTACGTCCATTAATGTTATGTTTCTTACCCTTCTCCAGGTGTAGATGTAGGCTACGTCCATTAATGTTATGTTTCTTACCCTTCTCCAGGTGTAGATGTAGGCTACGTCCATTAATGTTATGTTCTTTACCCTTCTCCAGGTGTAGATGTAGGCTACGTCCATTAATGTTATGTTTCTTACCCTTCTCCAGGTGTAGATGTAGGCTACGTCCATTAATGTTATGTTTCTTACCCTTCTCCAGGTGTAGATGTAGGCTACGTCCATTAATGTTATGTTTCTTACCCTTCTCCAGGTGTAGATGTAGGCTACGTCCATTAATGTTATGTTCTTTACCCTTCTCCAGGTGTAGATGTAGGCTACGTCCATTAATGTTATGTTTCTTACCCTTCTCCAGGTGTAGATGTAGGCTACGTCCATTAATGTTATGTTCCTTACCCTTCTCCAGGTGTAGATGTAGGCTACGTCCATTAATGTTATGTTCCTTACCCTTCTCCAGGTGTAGATATAGGCTACGTCCATTAATGTTATGTTTCTTACCCTTCTCCAGGTGTAGATGTAGGCTACGTCCATTAATGTGTAGTAATCTTTCAGTGGCTCGTCTTCATACATCACTTCAACCTACATTGTAGAAATTACACAATTATTTGATCAAATAGGCTAAGAAGTATTTTTTTCTATTCAACTTCCATTGTCCTCCGATATAATATATATTGTCAAATCATCCTGCAGTGATTTGTACTAATGTTTCTTAATACATCTTATTTATAAAAAATGTTTTAATAAAATAAAAAGTGATGCAAGAGATGTGGCTGTGTTATTTTAAAAAGCCAAACAAATTTCAAATAAAATGTATAAATCTTTACCTGATAGGTACAAGGAATGTCCATCTTACTGCGGAGGAACTTTCTCAGGTGCATGATGGTCATGGCTGCAGGACACTGCAGATACCTCTTATTATTGACCTGGAGGAGGACACACAGATTTCCTGAGAATGTAGATAGTTTCTAAAGACAATTGGATTTGAGGGAGACTTCACTACACACTACCTTTTGTTTTCTACTTTAAAGTATTAATAATGTCCAGTTCCATCATATAAAATAGACATGAGACATGCAGTGAGATTTGAAGACAAGCTCTTTAAGGGCCCAGATTTAAGAACAACTCTATATCAGAAACCAATCAATAGGCTCTGTGCAACAACAGAGTGTCAGAACTATCTGACAGCGGAACGCTCCTGAGCTTCAGCAGTAGACAGCCTACCTGTTCTTTAGACTGTTTGTCCTCAGCCACGCTGGTCTTTTTAGCCCTGAGAAAAACAATGTCACACTTGTGTTAGAAAACATCTTGATAATGACCTCAAGATCTTCATGGTTTGAAATGTAACTTTAAAAAAAATGACAATACACTGCTAAAACCAAAGTCAAGATTAAAAGTATTCTAGAAAGGAAGACGTTCATGTACACTAAATAATAGACACACTAACACAACTGAGCTAATCAGTTTTGCACACTGAACTATAATAACCATAAGTATTCACCTAGACATTTTCAAGTATATGGGATGATTTCCAAAAAGCCTGGCTGTAAGTGCATGTTGTTGACGTACTTGTTGTGGTCGAAGAACTCAATGGACAGGCTGATGATCTCATCGTCTGTGATGATTCTCTTGTCCTCGTCCGCCACCTCCCCTCGATCCTCATTAGACCTTGTCGTCGCTACACACACACACACACACACACACACACACACACACACACACACACACACACACACACACACACACACACACACACACACACACACACACACACACACACACACACACACACACACACACACACACACACACAAAATCAACAAGTTGGAAGAGTTTTCCCAGAAACTGTGAAAACCGTGATCTCAGAAATCCTAGTCACTATCAGCTAATAATATATTGAAGTTTGAGGGGAAAATCAAGACAATCTTACTGGAGCAGGAAATAAATACAGCTTATTCAACCTTTTTGGTTAGAAATAAAACTACTTCATGAGAATAGCATATTATATAATATATATATATATATATATATATATATATACACATGAATTAACTTGGTACAACTCCAGTGGACTTGCACCCTGGCTGACCTCAGAAAGAAAAGTTCTGCACCTTTTCCAATAGAGACTCACCATCTACAGAAGGGTGTGCTGCGTAAAAGTCTCTCCTTCTCTTCATCTCATCTAATGGAAGAGAAAAAAAAAACTCTCTGTCACAAATGTTTATTTGAATAGGGATTAAAAACACAGTCTGATGCATTGCACCGTCAATGCTTTAGCTAAATAGCACCCATTTCAGCATCTGTCCGTAGATGGGTTTTAATCTATTTTCCACGGGAGACAAGCAAGGGGAGACAGCAGCTCCGATTTTAAACAGGATAATCAACCATTCAGGACATACAGATGACATCACTGAGAACAAGACAATGCCATTACTGATATGAGGGATTCCACTTACTTTTGAAGAGACCAGGGACCAGCTTGTAGACAATGTCTTGTAGGGTTTTGTCAGACCTTGAAAAGAGTTTTCATACTCAGTCATATTGACCCAGAACTCATTGCATGCTATGAGGTTTTAATAAATTGAAAGATGTCGAGAAAGTAGCCTACCAAAGTTAATGGAAATAGACCAATCCTTTTGATGACATCTAACTGCATTGGGTGAATAATAGCAACAAACAGCAGAAATGTGACAAAACATTGTACGGCTAAATATAAAAATGTTTTTCCCAAGAAACAAAGTGATGCATTACCTTATATTGAGCAGAGGTTTGGTTTTGTGCACTGGCACATCACAGATGGGGCAATACTTGCTGGTCTCCAGATAGCGTACAATGCACATCTTGCAGACTGAAACACAAGTTTAAAAAACATATGGATTAGTTTCTCAGTGGATAACACTCTGTTACACTAACACACTACAGTCCAAATATGGTATGAATAATGCAACTGACACTTAAGATCTCAGATTGAAGAGTTGTTCATTGCCACACACATTTATTTATTTATTTTATTTTTTTTACTTTGTTGCATCTAGTGAATCTGATATAAATAGTACAGAACCAATGCATTCATGAGAAGAGAAAGTAAGAGTGAATTATAAACACTAATAAACTATAGTGTGAATTTACAACCGTCATTTCATGACTGGTCCAATTCCCGTGTCTGTATTCAGCCTGTGTCACTCACATGAATGAAGACATTCTATAATTGTGGTGGCATCGATAAAGTATCCACCGCACAGCACACACATGAGGTGGGGGTTCAGCTCAGTTATCTTAATTCTGGTCGTTCGATGCATCGTCATGGAAGGAAGACACCTGCGAGGGAGAGGAACAGAGTCACAGTCTAACAGGAACGGGTATCCTATATCTATAATAAAGATTTTATAAATTGAGGCTACTTAAAAAAAAAAAATGTAAACAGACGGCAACAATAAATGCCTATCGATCGGGACTGCAGTTCTTTCACAGCTTGATCAAGCGGTCGTTCATTAAACCATTTGGAAGGATGTTTTGTTGTTCTACTGGTAGAGAAACACCATACGTTATGCTAATAGTAGCCTATAATAAACTGGGAAGAGGTTGGGCGTTTTTGAGACGCTGACCTAGAGCTTGATTGATAGGTAGCAATTGGTGGGAGTCGATCCGTGTGGATTTGTTGAGGGCACTGCGTTATCATAAATCCATCCTTTCATTGGGATTGTTCATATATACTGTACAGCGCTCCTCTATAGATAGATATGGGAGAACGGCGGTCCTTTGGTCGCTCAACGGATCTCATATAATCCTACACACGAAGAAACGCTGTATAGACTCACGTAGCCAACCTACATCAGCTCGTCTATTCTAACGCGATTCAGTATAGAAGATCCAAAGCACAGGGGTTCTAACGTTCTATTCGCCTATTGGAACCCGATGATAAATGGAAAACATCATTCCGGCCAGTTGCAACATTGAATACGATATTCTTCAATGAATCCTTTAACCTTTGAGGATGCGGCAGACCGTAATTCACTCCGTGTCAGGTGTAACCACACATAGAAATTCTTACCGTTTCTATGGCAACTTAGGTTGCACTACTTGGCATCTTGCCAGTGACCAATACCGAGAGACTTGCTTCGCTCGGAGACTGATCACCGCTCGCGTTGATGCTAATGTGACGACGAATAATAGGCTATGAAAATAAATATCCGTCCTTCCCTCGCGAAGCGAGTACAGTCAGTCCCCACACCATGGCTGCCATTTTGTAAAGAACGCCTCGCTAGAATATATTAGTGCGATTCCCGACAAGGGGGAACAATTTCCACACCGACGCATGTTACATTCTGTTCCTAATTCCTGGTAGCCAATCGTATCCCCATGCCTTACGCATTAGTTTGGATAAACATATTTTCCGTTGCTTGTGTCGTTTCCGTGTGCATCCTGCAGTCTGCCTGGGCGCGCGGCACAGTGCAATAACAACATGGCTCGACCTTAAGATTACATTGACCAAGTATTTTCTCTGGCCGTATGAAGTTGAAGCCCCAGAGAAACCTCGCCACTGATCAGCCAACACCACATGGATCACGAATTAAGTGCCATATAACGGCCAGATTCAAAAAGCCAGCAGGTAACTGCAATGTGGTGTAGGAAAAGGTTTCAGAAAACACTGTTTGGAGGGAGGGACATTTTTTAAATAAGTTCCACAATATTTTTTGTAGACATTCTTTGGTGGGGTTAATAGGCGACTAGCTTTTCTTCTGCAACATGGTGACTGCGGTGCCAATTGAACGACTATGGGTCTGCGTCTGTCTGAGCCTTCAGTCAAAACATGGGGAAAATGGACTGATTCTGTGTGGCAGAAGCTTTTGGCTTCCTGGCACAAGGAATAAAACTCACGACCAAACAAGAAACATAGTCACATGTGCACTGCTGGTCATGCATAACAGCACGCTCGCGCTATATAAATTGGAACGATTCTGCTTGTATGGTGAAAAAAAAACTACCGGGCTCGTCATTTTATAAGGATGCAACTTATGTCAAATAGATTGAGAAAAATAGATAAATAAAAATACCGATATGGACTCCACTGTTGTGGAATACCCCAGCTCTTCCTGTCATTAAAAACATTTATTTGAATGAAACCCAGCGGAGGATCCCACATTGCCATCACAGTGGCTGTCATTACAGTGGCTGTCACGCATCGTGTGCATCGCAAACAGCTAGCCTGTTACGCCATCAATCGATTAACTAGCTGATGTTTGCACAACTGGCACTGGTCATAGCAGAGCCTTTGTAAAGTAAATGCTGCCATGCAGTAACATGCATATTGTAACTTCCTCTGCAAGCATCACTATGGAACAACACAGGACACAACTCTAAAACATCAATAAAGCACTAGAGGAAAAAGTATCATAAAATGTATTTCCAAATACATTTTAGTTGAGACTCATAAAACAGCGGTATTATCAATAACAATGTTGGCAAGATTGGATCCCAATTGCATTCTAGCACATTGGGTCATGCACGAACTGTGTGTTGCATGGCGCGACTCTGGGTTTCTCTCTAGGTATAAAAGGAATGGCTGAAATTGGTATGTAGGATAGGCAGGTTTTTGTCTCCCCCCAAAAAAATTAAGGAAAAGTGGAGCATCACCCATGTATAATCTAAACACAATATACACAATTTATTCTCTGGTAATGCAAAATGAATACAGATAATACAGTATAGCACCTTTCTCCTCGTCCTCGAGTGCTGACTGTTTTGGTCTATATATAATATCCTGCACCATTCTCGACATGTTTTGGATGGAACCCTAATCTATATTCATCAGCAGCTGGATTTGCGTCACCATTTTCAGATATTAATTTCGCTATGGGAAAGACGAGGCCTCACTTTATAGAATTGATCAATAAGTCAACTTCGAAATCTCAATTTTTTTGACTGGGCGTCAAAGTTGTACTTCAACAAGTATCACAAACAGAAACATTGTATCAACATAAATCAGGCCACAACAATAGTATACAAGCACCGACGTTGGCAACCTCATGCCAACATAAATCCTCTATTGGTAGGTTGTCAACTGTCAAACAACGTTAGGATATATATATTCAGTACCAAACAGTACCCTTCCACATGACAGATCATCTCCCACTCAGCATGTGCAGGTTGATAACCTGCTCATACCTATGTTATTACGACGCAAGGCATACACGTAGCAGACGCCATCGATCCATGCAAACACATAGTATATCAAACCAATCCAGCAAGAAAATGTTCTAGCACTGTGTAAAACGTTCTTAGTCTGACATGTCTGATCTTTGCAGGGTTAATTTGTTATGCATGTTCCCACTTTATAAAACATGTTATGCTCTACTGTGAGTTAACAAAAAGCGTCCAGAGTGATGGTTTCAACAGAGGAAAAAACTAAAATCCTCTGAACTCATGTTGGCTGATGAAGGCTCAATACAACATCAAGGAGGCTACGGATGGTAACAAGTCGTGACGAAACTCAATAGTAAATAGGCCTATCTGAATTTTACAGATCATTTCAAGATGGTAAGCTACTTGACAAGACCCTTGTACTCAATCAATCAATGGACTTTTGTAGCCAACGTAAGAAAAATCCTAAAATTGGTTTAATGCATGATTCATGTGCGTCAACATCGTTATGCACTCAGCTTGCGTGTGTACGTTCAAATCCATATTTTACAACTGTTGGTGACGATATTTTCATTAATAATTGAAATGGTTTACCCTCCACCATATAGGCTACTGAGGACCCGTTCACCAAGAGGGAAGTTAAGTTCATAAAAACAACACTTAGCGACGTGGGCGTAATGCAACCACACTGATCTGTCCCCAACATCCAAAGGATCATATTTCTATAAAATGGGGACAGTATATGGAACCAAACCAACCAGGAGAACCATTGAACTGTGTGCTGCCGTAAACACCTCACCCATCTCCGTCCTGTTCGATTGAGATCACCGACTTTGTGGAAATCTAACAAATGTCACAGAAACACTCTCCATGGACACGCATAACAGATCATTACATAAAATACTACGTCATGTGGTGCGCTGGTTTATTGAACACAAAACCAAGACGTACGCGTGAAGGGAACCAAATTTAAAAAGCAGTGCCAGGACAGAGCTCCACGTCCGTGTGCGCGAGACACCGTCAAAGCCTCACATCCACCACCTTCTGGAACCCCATTTAAACCCGCAGAAAAACACAATTAAACGCCGAAAACCCACTCGTTATTCGTCCGTTGGTAAGAATATATATCGAATAATACATACCTAGAGACTCGGCTGGCGATCTGCGAGACTGGAGACGGAGAGACAATGAAAGTTAGGAGGCGATCAGCAGTAAATTAATTCGAGCTCAGCCGCCATCTTGAAACGAACGAGCTGCAGACGCTGTCAATTGCGGAGAGTGCAAGGCAACCCGGGGCTCATTTCAGATGCGTAAAATTCGTATTTTTCTCCCGCTGTGCACTTTAGGTGCGTAAAGTGTCCTCCGTTGTCGAAGATTCCAGACTTTTGGCTGTGCGTTCCGAATGGTGTGTGTGCGTTCCTGATTACTTTGCCTCCAAAATCGGCTCTTTGAAAAATGCAGCAGTGTGGCTCCGTAGAAACTGACACCGTCCCCAAAATGGCTTGTAGTTCGACCGCCCCGCTCTGGTCACGTGCTATCATTCCTTAAGGGTGGCATGGAAATTAGTGTCGGTGTATTCGGAAGGCTCGCCAATTCATGATGCTTTGTAAAATGACACAAAGAATATCTAGGTTATCCAAAGCCCATCATGTTGACTGATTGGGTCATTTGCTTTGAACGTTTTAGTGGCACTTAAAGCTACAACATACAGCACCGATGTTTTCTAAACAATAGTGCGTTTTTCCAACTCCCGTTTCTATTCTGTGCCTCCCCCATGTCCATTTCCAAAAGAATGAGCTTGGCAAAATGCGTCTTTGTCATAAATGCGTTGGATACCTTTGCCAACATACCATTCATTACCAGAGCCGATAGAAATATTTAGCTACTGTGTTTATATTCCATAACCGACGACCCCATAGCGTACTAATTTAGGATCGACCTGAAAAGAGGGGCATCTTCCAATGTTTAAGAATTTGAAGTATTGTAGGCTACAATAGCTCGGCTATAGGACGAGGCTCTGACCCATAAACTGTAGACTGTGCAGTTCCCTTTGGCGAGCCATTATGACTGCCACAGTGCATTGACACCAGTTTATAAACTAGATATGTAACGACATCCTCACCATTGACACGAGGTTCTCTCCAATTTGGATTATTTGTTTGATACAAATACCTGTCCCCTTCAGCTCTCGTCGTCATGTGGCACAAATCCTCCTTTGGCAAAGTCTCTTTCCAAAATACCTACAAGCTCATATCAGGCAGAAAGCGTTCTCTACATAGACTACAGATCTAGAGATGATATGAAGTATGTGCCTTGGACTATATAACCTACTTTAATATAATTTGGCTCCTCTCCTCTTCAGCCTGCAAGTTCCCAGAAAAAAAACAACCATGCATTTCATTGAACGTATTTATTGATAACAATACACCTTTGCAGAACGGACAACCAACAGTATATATACTTATGAAATAAATTTGTATAAAATACAATGCGGACACAAATAATATCAACACCGTTTGAAATCGCTGAACTTCATTGCTTTGAGAAGAGAGGAGCAGATGAGAAGATTGGGTCACGTGAGAAACCGGAGTCCACAGTTCTTGCAGGGCGCTTCGAGCACAACGCAAGTTTACAACTGCGTAGCCTTCTCGAGACTCTTGGCAGCGTCTTTCATCTTTCCCACCAAATCCTGAAAACAAAGTCACACAGTCAGTCCTCTACAAAACAGTGAATGAGGGAGAGTTTGAATCACAAACCATTTAATGGTTTCCCTCACTGACTGGAGAAACTATGTTGAATATAAATTATAACCTTGCCTCGGTCACTCCATGTCAGTCAGATTACCAAGAAATGTTCTGCTAAAAACCTGGCAGGATGGGAGTCGATTCCTTTTAAATTCATAACTGAATAGTCATCATAGTAGGCCTCTGTACATTTCGTTCATTAGTAAATATATTTTTTATTATTATTATAACAATGTTCGTCAACTAAAATGGAATGCAACCGTTCAGGTTCACCTCACCCAACAGAGGGTTAAAACAGAGTGTTCCGAACAGACACATTAACAAACTCCCTATCTCTTGGCACAAAGTAAACTCTTTTCAAAATACATTATGGGGCTGTTTCAATACAATTAACTCTGGATAGAAGCTTTAGCTACATGGTTAAAGTGTAGTGAAGAAGCCAAAGCATGAGATGTTGAAGCAGACAACCTCAGGTCGCAGTGAAGACATACAAAATATAAGGGATTTGGCTTACATCGAACTCAATTAAGCAAAAGTTTAAAGAACATGCCACAATTGAGACTTTTTTTTTAGGATAAGCATAGGTTTATAGGCTAAACTTTTAAATCCTGAGACCACTGCATGCCCTGTCAAAAAAGCTGAACCGCTGAGTCTTTCCATCAATATCCACACAGAAAATTGATGATTTGGCAACCGACAATTTGAGATGTTACTGAAAAATGAGAATTGAAATCACCATTGTTTTTCTGTTAAATAGATGCATATTTAGAATAAATTGGAAAAAAATGTCAAACCCGATGGATCGAACCGTCTCCAGAACAATTTTGAAATTAGATTACTGCACATGGACTAAAATACAGCTATTTTGTAGGATAAGATTTACATCTCTGCTAAATCTAGTAGAAAGACACCCATCTAGATACATATTGTTGAAAGACATCTTATTCAAGAAAAAGTTTCATAATCATTTGAATTGCAGGCTGCACCCGAAACTGTTTTTTTTCTCCGTGTGATTGTGCTCATTGACGTGGACCTAAACGCTAATGATATAGGCCTACATATCTGTAAAGTAGCCGAATTGGAAAATACAGTGTTGTCTATTCAAATCAATAGCACATTCAGAATTGTATGTCAAACATTATCACAGACTTTCTGTGAAATGACCTTAACCAACTAATGGATAGACCCACATTCCATATAGGCTGCAACAACACATTAGCTACCTGAAGTTGTTCCATCGTGCAGCTAAAATGTACATCTTCTGACGATCCTCCGTTGTTGGCATTCTGTAAAAGTATAGGCTAACATCGGTTATGATGACACGTTTAATATACCAAACAGTTTTAGATCATTGGGTTCTGGAAAGGAACATACCTCAACGTTTAATGAAATCAGATAGGACGGCTCGTTGACCTTATGCACATGCCCGTTCTGTCATGGAAACAAAGTCTATCGAGTCACTATATGATTTATAAACCATAATTATCTGATCGTATTGCCGTTTATCACCAACCAATACCTTGATACAGTACTCCAAACGCCAGGACACGTCATTGATATGAGGTGGGCATCTCCCTAAACTAAAATGACAACCAAAATACTGAATTAGGCTCCCAGATACATACAATATTAAAACATTATATTCACAAGGCAACGAGCATGCATTCATGATCCCATGAATAGAGATGTATCTATAGGCTGTTCAACGGTAGCCTTATTAAATGAAACATATTTTTTGTTTATTTAAACCAGAGTCATTCCAAGTGTTAGTGATATTACGTGTAAAAATCAAACACGTCTTATCACTGCTGGAGCCCTATGGGGAACAGGCCCAGAGTAACAGTTTTCAGATTTCTGAAGTTTGTTTGTCAGGATGAAGACAAAGGGGCCACTCGTTTTGCTTAATTACAATGTAAAAGCAGCGTATATCAATGCGCTACAAACAAACGCTCCTCGTACAATAACGGCACTTTCTCCAAGGAAAATAAACCGATTCAAAGTATTTGTTTGAACCAAATTGTCATGTCACATTTGCAGGGCAATTCAATAATCTTAAACGATCAAGAATCATGTGAAAATATAAGTCACAAATAAATGTGAACTGAGTTAGGCTAGTTCCATAGCCTAGTTTGCTGCTCTCTAGGAAAGTGAAGCATAAAAATACTGAAGCGATATGGTCAATGTGCTGACAGCTCAGTAGCTATAAACTTTTTTTTAAAATGAACTAAACATTTTGTAAAATAATCACATTAATTGCAACTATGCTAATCAAGCTTATTCAGTTTACTCATCTGGGTTTATGAAAATGTAGAATTTATATTTTCTGATTTCACAGTGTCTAAATGTAACTGTTCAATACATTTGAAATAAACCCCCAAAACTTCTATGACTCAAACATTAAACAAACACATTTTTATCCAATGAAAACCTCTATATGGTTTTAATGTCCACTCCTCTGTTTTTAGGCTGTGCATGATGTTTCAATGGGGATAGGAATGTGTACTGGGCAAAATATATAATATAACTGGAAAATGTCAATGGAAGAGATCAATACTATTTGATAGTACTACAGAGACGCGCGTTAATGAAGTCTAAACTGCATCATCACCAAAGTCATGTTCCATGAGCCATAAAAACAACACAACACAAATCAAACTCTGATAAAGTATTTTCTATACGACTGTGTCTGCATTGCTGAGATGTGTTAGAATGTGGGCCCACAGTAAACAAACCAATCTGTACTGTGGTGACCCAGAAATATTTTTGTACAAACAGACATAGTATTTTATTTTTAAATCTCATTTTTTAAATCAAGTTGATTTGTCCACTCAAAGCTTCAGCCACAATAATTCCAGTCATGAATTATGGCATTTCAAATTGGCCTAGAGGAAATACAGACATAATCTCACCTTGACAAAAGAGTTTCCAGATCACTTTTATATTTCTGGAGAACACACAAAAAAAGACAGTTTGGGGTTGAGATCTGGAATGGACTTTAAATTAACTTCCTTGCAATAAGAAGGTATCAACATGCTATTAACATAATAAGGTAGTTATCACCTGGTATGTAGTGTAGAATACTTCTGTTCTCTCCGCATCAAAACTAACATCCTCCAGGCACGCACTGTAATGACAAAATTAGCTCAATTTTTTATCAATACAGTAATCATAATGAACTCACACTGTCTTTTTCCTGATCAAGACCTACTGATTTGATTTGTAGGCAGTGAAGTGGAATAATCTTGATGGCAGAGTGCTCCACATTTTGTCATGCTTCATTTTATCAAGCCAAAGGTAAACCCTCAACATTGCGTGGACAGTAAAATATGGTCTAGGTCTATTCTTCTCAAACATTGTCCCCAGGCTCTGGGGTACCATCAAGATTAAATATTCACTAACTTCAGAGAGGTCAACCTCCATTTGCAATAATATAACAGGACAGACCAAGCTTTACCTTATAGTGGATTTGTCAGCATTTTGTTTGACCCCCTCCAGTATGCAGGTCGTGGCAGCAGTATGACAATGTTTCAGCAACTTCTGGTCAAGACGTTTAAATTCAGGCTGATCTGTGATCAGAGAAAATCAATTACCAGTTATACATCACATCTATAATAACTGTATCCTAATCTCTCTGTGAACTGTTGTATCGTATTATAGTGAGCCTAATCATCATTAGAGTGTATATTCTCCAGTTCCAGTAACCTAAACTTAACCAAAGGGGATCAAATTGATCATGCAAATTAACAACATGCAACATTCTGTAGCGCGCACGCACACACACACACACACACACACACACACACACACACGTCCAATAAATTCTATAGCCCAATTAATTCACTATTTTCGGCTACAACTAGAAACATACAACTTCATAAAAATATCAAATTTCGTAATTGGGAGCAATGCCATTTGCAAGTTTTTGGTTCCAGATTGCTTCCTAAAATCATTTTAGAACGGTAGCCAAGCTTGCACCCTCACTAGCCTTATCAGCAGGCCTATTGTCACATTTCCTGGCCATAACTAGCTACAAAGTATCCAATTACGCTACCACTTAAAACATGAAGGATACAAACACTTGATACGTTTCAGATCGATGGGTGTTACACTGTATCGTACATTCCAAGATTGAGATTTCCCGATAAAGCTAGCTTTCAAGCCGATAATGCTAGCCTTCAAATCAAACTGGGAACAAACCGGAAGCTCTGGAAGCAGCAGACACAAAAGGCGACAGGAACAAGGGAAAGCAGAGCGGTCTTACCGAGAACACTACGATCTGCATGGGCTGATAGCAAACTGCGAAAAGCCACTTCTATCAACACTGAGAAGGTTTTCATGTCGAAAAACGTCGCGTCTGCTAGAGACTGCAGCCCTTTCTGCACCGACTCAGACAACTCCATTTTGAGAGAGGAATGACCCACGACACTGGATCACGTGACGCGATCAGCTGACACTGCATGCAGAGTGAATGAAATAAGACAGTCACACGGCGTTCATTCACTGCTCGTACAGAAGTGAAAACATCTATAGTTTCACAATGTGTCGCGTCTACCGTATTTACGTTTCATTTAGGCTACTGTAGTCCTATCTTTCATTCAGGAAAAATATATCCACATAGTTTATTCTCAAGTAGGTCTAAATCATGATTGAGCATGTGAGGCTACAGGATAGAGCACTACATCTTTTGTTGCACCATTTCCAAAGGTCTTTTCGGGGTGGTGAACTGATAGACGTGACGTCATTGCACTCAGAAGAAGTTGGAGGGTAACCTAACGTAGTAATCCTATGTTTACGTTAGTCCCAGGCTTACTTTAGTCCCAGGCTTACTTTAGTCCTAGGCTTACTTTAGTCCTAGGCTTACTTTTACTTTGGTCTGGACCTTATAGCCCATTTCTCAAGACAGGGCATATTATTTCCCTTCAATGAAAATCAGTTTTTCAACCCTGAGGAAGGCCCATCATGTTTGGACTAATTAGGCCTACTATCTGAATAGATCATGAAAGAGACAGTTGCATTGAGGGCTAATTTGGTAGTCAAACAATAATCAGAACCTTGTCCCAAAGACAACACAACAATATTCAGAACCTTGTCCCAAAGACAACACAACAATATTCCAAACCTTGTCCCAAAGACAACACAACAATATTCCAAACCTTGTCCCAAAGACAACACAACAATATTCAGAACCTTGTCCCAAAGACAACATAACAATATTCAGAACCTTGTCCCAAAGACAACATAACAATATTCAGAACCTTGTCCCAAAGACAACACAACAATATTCCAAACCTTGTCCCAAAGACAACACAACAATATTCCAAACCTTGTCCCAAAGACAACACAACAATATTCAGAACCTTGTCCCAAAGACAACACAACAATATTCAGAACCTTGTCCCAAAGACAACACAACAATATTCAGAACCTTGTCCCAAACACAACATAATAGATATTGTAGTGACCTTAACCCAACACCTAGAGACCTCATCAAGAGGTTCGGACCTCTTGGCGTAACTTTTAAGGTGTTGGCTTGACAGTCGCTGGACCCAGATTTGAGTCCCGGTCAAGGCTACTGCCTGAATTCGCTACATTGGTGTCAGAAGTAGGATGGCAGCCGCGGGGCCATCAGAGAGTCTGAGAGATGTGAGGACATGCTCTCCAGAAGGAAGGAGGTAATGTAGCAACCTTAACCCAACATCTAGCGATGTCTACCTCATCAAGAGGTTCGGACCTCTTGACGTAACGGTTAAGGTGTTGGCTTGACAGTCGCTAGATCCGGGTTGGAGACCCGGTCTCCTGTACGAAAAACCAAGTTAGTTTGCAATGTGTGCATCTACAGGAGAAAGACAACCTGGAGCTGGTAAAGGTCAAAGATCATGACCTCTCATCTGGCTGGCTCTCAGGGGTCATCCCAGGCAGTGCAAGGGCTCCCAACTTTTTTCTTCATTATATTTGCCAATATCCAAATGTCAGCTAAAAATTGAATATTGCAAATTGCTATTGTTGTTCTTTAGGACAATATAACCGATTGCTATGAGAAATTGCTTTATTTTATTTTTAACTCAGAAACAACCGGTTAACCCTTTTATGTTTTGTCTCTGGGGGCTAGGCACACATCTCAGAAAAAAACTTTTTGACACTGGACATCTTTCGTTACTTTTTTACTTTGTCATCTAGCAGGCTCCGTCCGGCGCCTTATGCTCTCTCTAACTAGGCCACTTTTGTCCGTGGGATTCCGCTGACCATTAATCATCCGCGAGTTCATAGATAAATCTAAATTTGGCCCGACGGTCAATAGCGGACGGTCAATAATAGAATCTGCATAAATCTGCATTATAACCACTAACTGTCGTTTGATGCCAAACCGATTTCCAATGATTAGAAACAGCCAGAATAACATAGCCTATAGCCCAAACTGTAGGCTATGCTGTCCACACCCAAACAGCGACGATTTCAAAACAATCAATTCATATCCTTTTACTTGATATATGACTTTCAGCTGTTAGCTGTTCGGTGACATCTTGCCTGATAGTTTCACAGATAATTCCCCAAACGGGAGAGGCCTTTATAGCCTATTCTAATTGTCCTATTTCTGGACAAACCAATATCGATTGGATTTATATATCAAGGTAAGCATGAAGTCTTAATATCAAACTCGAAAGCTTCTGTTTAGAAACTCTTGTTAAAAAGTTCAGCAATTTCAAATGTTCCTTCAAATCATTGTAATTTAACGATGAAATGTGTTTGGTCTAAATCTGAATGTATCATAACCAGATGTCAGCCATCGGTTTTGCGCCCATGCGAGGATACAAAAACACATGGATGCCAACTGCCAAACTCAGTCTGGTTAAAAATAATAGAGCTTTCCAAAACATGATGTTAGTCTTTTTCTGTAATAATCATGGATGTATAATGACGCTCTTGAATACCTTTACTCTAACCGTTCTACTCAGGAAACAAACATAAGGCTTTGGACAGGCCTACCTCACTCAACATGTCTGGAACAGAGAAAGATATCTTGATGTTTGGCCATATTGCATTTATCAAGATATTTTACATTAGTTTAAATAAAATATGATATAAAATGTTTTTCTCACGTCAATGAGTTATACTTATCTCGTCGCCTCCTTGGATTCAGTATTTGGAGATGGTTTCTTACGCTTTAATTTTTCAACTAAAAAATAAGAAGCCTATGGAGGGGTCATCGAATATTTTAGTTGAATGACTCACATTATGCCGAATAAAAATAGCCTGTACACTGCGGGTCCGCATATTATAAACTCAACAACATGTACAAAATAAAATAGATATAGTTGTACAAGCAGAGGTTAGAAAAATTAAAAACCGAAGTGTCAACTAGTGGAAACGTGCAAGGGGCCGGCCCTACGAGGTTAAATATTTTATTTCCTTAGCTCAATTTTAGTTTTCAAATATGTATTGTTTTATTTTTATTATGACGTATAGTAAATTGTAACTATAATAGCAAAACCAGTGAAGCTTAAAAGCCTTGTGAAATAATATGAGATTGTGTCAGTTTTGTCAATAACTGCAGAGCATGGACGCAGATTAAACACATCCACCTGGGCCTGAACGGGCTCTAACCAAAAGATCCGTAGAGTTGATTACAAGTATAGGCCTACATTTCAATCTTAGTCACCCATGTGACATTGACATGTGACATTGGTGGATTGCTTTACAATAAATCAAATATGATTTATTTATATTCATATAAATTGCCTTTAATTACGACCTACACATAAGGATTTGTCAATGAGCTGTTAATGATCAAATTGATTCATTATGACTTTATGTGAATATCTTATAATTGTTAATTGAGTTTTGGATTCAAGTGAAAGGTTTTGAGGGGAGAATTCCTCTTGTTATTTTCTGTTTTAAATGTGTTATTGAAGGACCACAGATACCCTTATCATTCAAAGGGAACTAAACAGTATATGCTCACGTCGAAGAATCAGTGACAGTGAGCCTTTGTATTTTATTTTTGTAAATGTCTTCTGAAAAGTGAAAACGCTGTCCAACGACATACTATTATGAGGATGCAGGCCAGGCCAATTAAACAGCAAGTAGGCCTATTAATGCCACGTGATTGTTAGAAATAACAGAGATTTTTAACAAAGAACATATCATCAAAAAGTGATTTTTGTTGAGATAACACTGTTAATAAGATATACTTGTTCAACAATGAGATACAGATTCAAAGCTCTAATTTCTGAGTGCTCTGCGCATTCTGTGAGGCGCGAGGAAACAGACAGAGAAAGGGGGCGTGTCGTGCCCCGGGGTTGGTGACCTGCCCTAATCATATTCTCATGGCATTGAAGGTATATCGTGACCAACCTATTTAACGCATCCATAACACCGCCAGGTAATTATGACCAAAGAAAGTCAGGTCATCCTCCACTTTTTAGTAGACACAAATAAAGCATGCATTATTAGAATCAGCACAGAAATACATCTATAGCTGCTGCTTCCAAGGAGCAGGATTCTAACCAAGAAATACCGCAATGCCCTCTAAGATTGAATCCTTCTACACGGCTCCGATGCTTGTCGGATGTGGCAGGGCTTGCAAACTATTACGGACTACAAAGGGAAGCACAGCCATGAGCTGCCCAGTGACACGATCCTACAAGATGGGCTTAATGACTTCTATGCACGCTTCGAGGCAAGCAACACTGAAGCATGCATGAGAGCACCAGCTGTTCCGGACGACTGTGTGATCACGCTCTCCGTAGCCGATGTGAGTAAGACCTTTAAACAGGTCAACATTCACAAGACGGATTCCCAGGACGTGTACCCAGAGCATGCGCTGACCAACTGGCAAGTGTCTTCACTGACATTTTCAACCTCTCCCTGACTGAGTCTGTAATACCAACATGTTTCAAGCAGACCACCATAGTCCCTGTCGATAAGAACGCCAAGGTAACCTGCCTAAATGACTACGGACCTGTAGCACTCACGTCTGTAGCCATGAAGTGCTTTGAAAGGTTGTTTATGGCTCACATCAACACCATCATCCCAGAAACCCTAGACCCACTCCAATTTGCATATCGCCCCAACAGATCCACAGATGACACAATCTCTATTGCACTCCACACTGCCCTTTCACACCTGGACAAAAGGAACACCTATGTGAGAATGCTGTTCATTGACTACAGCTCAGCGTTCAACA